>NW_024412406.1:11451220-11624000 GCF_014898765.1 Herpailurus yagouaroundi
CCAGAGCCTGACGCGGGGCTCGAACTCACGGACCGCGAGATCGTGACCTGGCTGAAGTCGGACGCTTAACCGACTGCGCCACCCAGGCGCCCCTCAATTCATGTTTATAGGATGGAATTGAATTGGATTTCTAAGAAAATTAGAATAACTTGGATTTGGTAGAATTCATTTGGTAGAACTAGTGAGAGAAGTACAATGTTTGTCCTAGTATGCTTTCTCTCACGGTGCCTTAAAAGGGCATTATTTGTGAAAGCATTCTGGTACTTTCGTATGTTGACATCTGAGTGTTTGCGTACTCTGAGTATATGTAACTGAGTATATGTAGCATTTGGAATCTGTCAGTAATTCTTCCACTGATCTGTTTGTAATCTTTAATTTTTGTAACCTATTATGCATAAGCCTCCGTCCTTCTCAGTGTCCTGAATTGCTTTCTTCAAGTTCCAGAGCCTGCCTCCTGATTCTAGCATTCCGTATTGTAGTACATAAGTCGGTATCCACTGAATGATGTCACTGGGGACTGCAGTCCTCAGAATATAAAGAGACACGAACTTCATAGTTTGGAGCAACAATTACCTAAGACAAAGTTTTGTTTTGTTTTGTTTTATTAACATAAAGGACACACTTAAGTGACATTGTATAATAACAGACCCCATGTCATCATCCTAGAGGTATCTGTAATAGGGTTCAGGAATTCTTTGTGTTACATAGATTCAGTGTCGGTTTTGAACTTCAGCTGTTTTTTCTTGTTCCACACGTCAAGCCAGAGTGCTGAGTGCCATGGGGTGTTGACAGAGAGGGAATGATCACTGCCGTTGGCAGCTTCCACGAGGTCCCGGAGCTGCCAAAATTCAAAATGTAACCTGATTTTCATTTACTTTTTATGAAATAGGGTGCTAAGAGAGATATTAGAAAGGCACATCAATTTTAATGTTTGCTTTGAGAAATTGTTTTCATATATACTGATTTTTTTTATATTGAAATATTTCAGAATATTTCCTCTACTTGAAACGTATCCCATGATTATAGGAAAAAAATTTCTTCTGCTGACTTTTAACTTTATTATATGAAATTCCCATTTTACACAAGTATATATTGTGGTTAAGGAATTTAATCATATCTTTTTTTTCCTTTACATTTTATTTTTTTTTTTTTTTTTTTTTTTTTTTTTTTAATTTTTTTTTTCAACGTTTATTTATTTTTGGGACAGAGAGAGACAGAGCATGAACGGGGGAGGGGCAGAGAGAGAGGGAGACACAGAATCGGAAACAGGCTCCAGGCTCTGAGCCATCAGCCCAGAGCCTGACGCGGGGCTCGAACTCACGGACCGTGAGATCGTGACCTGGCTGAAGCCGGACGCTTAACCGACTGCGCCACCCAGGCGCCCCTCCTTTACATTTTATATTTCAGTAATTGGCCCAGTAGTTCACATAGTGTTTTGTTTTTGTTTTTAGATTTTCTTTAATTGAGATATAATTGATATATATATATAACATGGTATTAGTTTTAAGTATACCACATTTTATGTGAAATGATTGTCATAATAAATTTAGTTAACATCTGTCACCACACACAGTTATAAATTCAATCATATCTTCAAAAAAAATCATCAGGAAGTCAGTAGGAACAACTTCTCACCACTGGATAGTTTATCACTCATGGATGGTCTAGAACAAGAGTCAGCAAACTGTGACCTGCAGGCCAAATCCATGCTACCGCTTGAATTAAGAATGGTTTTTAGATTTTGAAATGATTGGAAAAAAGATCAAAAGAAGAGTAATATTTCATGACACATGATATGGAATTCAAATTTTAGTGCCCATAAATAAGTTTCATCGGAAAATAGTCATGCTTATTCACTTGGGTATTGTCTATAGCCACTTTTACTCCACAACAGCAGAGATGAGTGGTTATGGCAGAGACCTTGTCGCCTGCAGAGCCTGAGATACTTAGTATCTGCCACTTTACAGGAAAAAAATTGCTGGTCTAATTCCTGGACTAGAAGGAAGAAACATTAGGCATTCACCTTTTGAAATTTGTATCAAATGGTTATTTTAAACATGGGCATTCAGAGTTCATTCTCTTTCAGAAAGGAGCCAGTTTTCTGGAAATAGTTCCCCTATTACAGCACAGTTAGACTTGATTGTGAATTTTGTATTTATTTACTCTACAGTGGAAATCAATTTTATTCTCTAAGGGAATAATAAGTCTTTCTTTATCAGTATTCATCAGAGCATTGAAAGAAAGTTTATACCAAAGGAGGTTACTTTTGTCTCCTTTTGAAATCCCATTTAGAAACATTTCATAGCTGGACTTTTTTTTTTTTTTAAGTAGTAGGGAATATTCTCTTGTTTCCATGGTGATCTTTCACTTCTTTTATTTCAGCTGTATAAGCAGTTTCCAGAACCAACACTGAGTTATAGGGGAAGGCAGTGAGAAGACTAAATATTATATATTTTATAACTGATTCATGATTCCATTTATGCTTAGTATAGCATGACCACATTTCTAGGAGGGTGCACATATCCAGTGATATTGTGCCCACAAGTGACTTATTAATTTTACCCAAAAATTAATTTTGGACTACAGTCAAAACCCACGAATTTAATTTATTGCTTTCTTTCTCCCACTTTTTCCTGAAGTGATGATTAACAGCTATTTTAATCAACAGAAAGTGTGAAATTTTAGGTTTCTAAAAACCTGACTTTTCTCAACTACACTAAAAATGATTTTTAGGGTGGTTATTTGACCTGTACCCCAGTTACCTATAGCTCAGTGTTTCACAACAGATTATCTCTTTGAAGATAATTTCATGTTCATGATCTCAACAAATTATAGAACCAAAAATATTTTCTAGATTTTTCTCCCTAATAAGTTTTGGTCAACTTGAGACCTGCATACAAACTCCATGTCAGTAGTTACTTGATTTTTAAACTTTTCTTTTTTAATGTTTATATATTTTTGAGAGAGAGAGAGAGAGAGTGTGAGTGGGGGTGGGGGAGGGGCAGAGAACGAAGGAGAGACAGAACTCGAAGCAAGCTCCAGGCTCTGCACTGTCAGCACAGAGCCTGAGACAGAGCTTGAACTCACAAACTGTGAGATCACAACCTGAGCCGAAGTCAAACGCTTGACTGACTGAGCCACCCAGGCACCCCATTAGTTCCTTGATTTTTAATTCAGTATTCCAAGTTTACATTATTTAAGTAGGAATTTAATATTTCTACTGTTCTGTAGATCCATATATTTGAAGTTGATTTGAAGATCATTAGGGAAATATTCTACAAACCTTTCTGTTAACAGTTCATACTAATGAATCATAACCAGATATATTATTAAACCAATAAATACCATATGTATATAATTGGCTAAATGGATGTGAAAGTTATAGTGGAAAACTGTTGCCTATATAGACTTTGTAAAGTGACGATCAATGGCATATAGTCCCCCAGGCCACAGATTTGAGAGCGTTATTACCCACTGGAGGTCACTTTTACAACCTAAAGAGTATTACCTTCCTTGTAAACTCAAATTATGGTGTTGAGTATGATTTATTATACTATTTAAAACCGAAAAACAGAAACCTACTCTTACTAATATACCTTCAATTAAGTCATGTCTCTCCCCATTTCCAAAATTCTTTTTTAGACAAACTAGTTATTTTTCAGAAATCCAATTTTCTTCCTTCATTGCTAATAGTTATTTGGCCTGCTCTCTTTGTTTCTAAGTTGGCAGCTAATGCCTTTTCAGATCACATATTTTAAAAATACCCTTTAGTTAATTTGCTTCTCTTTGCATCCTCTGATGAAGGAATTTGAAGACAGTTTTAAGCCTCCAAATATTTAACATATGTGAAATTAGTAATGGTCAACGTAGTGATAAAAAACGTCTCTGTGACCCTTCGTAGGCAGTCCAGTGGTGTGCTACCGTCCTCTGGTACCTTTGGTGAGAAGTGTCACCATTATACCAAGACCCACACTTAAATTTCTCACTCCGGAGGACTAATATGCAGTGGGCTTCCTACCTGGCTCACTAAACCTCATATGCAGAAAAGTCATGGCCTCACATCAGTTCTTGCCATAGAAGGAAACATAATAAGAAAATTTTCAGCTCAGGAACAAACTCGCTTGGCTGCCAGAGCCTCGTTGCTGCTACATTTCTGCTTCCTAGGCTCCTGTTTGCTGGTCTCCTTACCTAGCACATCCGTACTGTCTGCTTGGCTGACCCTTGTACTCTGACTGCTGGTTACTTACCACCTGTCTGCTCTGTTGGTTTGTCTTGGCCTGCCAGTACTTTGGTTCTCTTTGATCTTGTACTGCCTAACTGACCCCTTGACATTGGCTTCTGACTGTTTTCTGTCCTTGTCCGCACCTTGCATTACAGAGACTCATTGTTCTCATTGCTCTTCAAATCCAAAACTGCCTATGATTGACAGAAGTACATTTTATAGATATTCTATTCTGCAGTCATTATAAAATGCAGAGAATACCATTTTACTTGTTCATGGAACTGATATTCAGTCTGTGCCCTCTGATATGGTTGTACCAAGTGTTAAAATGTTTAAATGCTTTCATAATACTTGGCAAATAGCTGCTGCCACATATTTCACCCCCTACCATTGTGGCCTCATGTCCAGGACCTCTGGGACCTCTCCATCATCTAGCAACTGATGGATCATTTCTTGGGCCAATAGGAGTTTTCAGGACCATTTTGTTGTCTGAATTCATTGGTTTGTGTTCATACCACAAATTATTACAAATGTTAAATATCACTTCTGCTTTCAGAGGTATATGGAAGAGTTAAGTTCTTCAAGGGGAGGAGGGTAGAGACATCCTAAAGTGACCATTTTTCTGAAACGATTTTTGAAAATTTCCATTGGAAATCAAGAAGCATTTTATTCATTCAGCAGTCATACTAAGCCCTAGTTTCATGCCCATCACTGTACTATATGCTAAGGAGTATTTCCAATTTTGTAAATTGTGAAAGCCCTCAAACTGAGTGTAATACAAAGTTGGAGATGGGATATATGGGAACTTTCTGTACTCTCTGTTCAATTTTACTGTGACTCGAAAATGCTTTAAAAAATAAAACCCATTTAAAAGGAAATAAATATTGGTGAAACGACAAAACACATACAGAAACAATTGACTGATTGCAAAGTGACATGTTTAGTGTCAGAAACGTGTACAAAATCTATATATGTATATGTGAATATTGAAAAGCTGTGGAATATAGGAATGATCAAGAACAGAAGAGTTCACCTGATTAAGCTTCTTTTAGGAGTTGGTGGACCAAAAATTGAAAGACAAATTACAAGGGCTTCCCACATAGGGGAAACAACATGAGAAAGATTAGAAACATGGAAATTGGCAAGGACTATGTGGGGAAAGAAAAACTTAACTTGGTGGGAGCTCCAAGAATACATAATGTTGCATAAGATCAAGGCAGTTGAGTACATTTTGACAGCTAGGTTAAGTAGTACACATTTTATGTTTTTGCAGCAAAGAACCATTCTTCAGTCAGGAGCAGGGAATATGATTATGCTGGTGTCTCTAAGATCAATCTAGTAGCCAGATGCAGGGTTGACTGTAGTGGGGAAGAAAGCTTCCACAATAGTGCTGGTTATCTTGATGGGTGTGTCTCTACAAATGGCAAGAAAAACAGCATCTCTCCCAGAGCGACATTGCATAAAAAGAATCAGCAGACCTTGGTGACCAGCTGAGTATGACAGAAAGAAGCAGAGCAATTAAAAATAGCTTTAAAGGCACACTACCAATATAATATGGCAGAGTGAGAGCTGGACAATTATTTTCAAAGAGCAAACTGGACGAAATTATCAAGAACAGCAATTTTAGGACTCTGGAAATTGACCAAAGACACTCAACAAATTGAAAAGCAGTTATTCACGGAAAAATGACTGGACTTCAGGTAAGAAAAGTAGGGTCCTGTGGTGTTTCTGTCTGGAGCTGCTCCCATGCCCCACTTTGAGGCTCAGTCAGCATAGGAGTTCTGCAAGGGTGAGGAAAACCATGAAAGCCAGCAGTTTCACTGGAGGAACGGCCTCACTTGATTTAAAGTAGAATGTGAGAAACCCTATGCCCACAGGCATTGTGAATAACAGTGGATATCTTGATGGCAAACAGATAGGAAAGGCTGGCTAATGACTCTGTGAACCTGACGTTACAGTCTTGGTTGGAGTCAACAATAGACAAACAGACTAGCCAGAAATTTATCAGGGAGATTCAGGGAATGATACAGTGATAGGGGCCTTGGTAAACCGCACATATTCCTGGCTGACCAACAGACTTCACACACCTGCAGGAGAGACCAAAGAGGGCCCAAGCTATCTATACATCATCCCTGCTGCACGTGAAATTCTGCACGTATGCAGAGGAGATGCAAGAGGGTCTGGCAGAAAGTAAATGCCCAGGCAGACCTGAGAACTGCCAGAAATTTGAATGAGCTTCCCAACCCAAACACAGCTCCGTTGGCAGAGAGTAGAAGCTATATTGGCTTAAGGTGTTGGAGCACAATTAATGATCAGTAATTGACTAAGCTATGCAGACACAAGGGTCATTCCTAGAAAGTCAGATTTAAAAATAAAAACAAAAGGAAATTTTAAAAAACTGAGTAGAGAGAGACACAAGGAGCACATGCCCTGGGGAGATGGATTGCATACATTTAATCAAGCAAATTAATAGTGGAAAAACAACAGGAACAGCAACAGCCCTGAGAGAGGAACATCAAAATCCAGAGTTACTACAATATATATATGCCATATGTGTGTGTGTGTGTGTGTGTGTGTGTGCGCGCGCACGCGCGCGCATGTGTGTGTGTATCCAGTTTTTAACAAAAAATTACAAGATATGAAAAGAAAGGAAAGGTTTACCAATACTCAGTGGAAAGAAGCTGTGGGCCCAGAGCTTTGGACTTAGCGGAGAAAGACTTCAAAGCAGCTATATTAAATATGTTCAACTAATGAAAGGAAGCCATGTTTGAAGAATTAAAGAAAAACATGATAATAATTCAACAAATAGAGAATTACTGAAATGAAAAATTCACTAGAGTGATTCGACAACAGATCTGAGATGGCAGAAGAAAGAACCCATGAACTTCAAGATGTATCAAAAGAAATTATCCAGCCTGAAAAACAGGGAAAAAAGAGTTTAAAAATGGACAGAGCCTCAGAAACTGTGGGACAACATCAAGCAACATATAAAAAGCATTAAACACCATTATCAAGATTGATTTAACATCTGAAAATCACATACTATATACATCATATTAATAAAGGGGAAAAAATACAATAATCTCCGTAAACACAGAAAAAGCACTTGACAAAATCCAACATGCATTCCTGATTAAAAGCTCTGAACAATTTAGGAATAGAGCATTTAGGAACTTTCTTAACTTAATAAAGAACATCTATGAAAACTCTACAACTAATGTCATCTTAATGATGAAAGACTGCAGGCTTTCCCCCCCATAAGTTTGGGGACAAAACAAGAATGCTTCCACTAAACATTTTTTGCTCAACATTACACCAGAGTTTGTAGCCACTGCAAGAGGGGTGAGGGGGAGGAAATAGAAACAAAAGTCATGCAACTTGGAAAGGAAGAAACAAAACTTTATTTGTAGATGACATGATTATGTATTTAGAAAATCCTAAGAAATACACACACACACACACACACACATACACACACACCTATTGGGACTTAAAAATAAGTTCATAAAGTTATAGGATGCAAATTAATATACAAAAATCAATTGTATACTAGATACAAATATACTAGAAACAAGCATCCAAAAATAAATTTAAGAAGACAATTTCATCAACAATACCATCAAAAATAATAAGATACTTAGGAATCAATTTAACCAAAGAAGTATTAAGACTTTACACTGAAAACTACAAAACATTGCTGAGAGAAGTTAAAAATCTAAATATATGAGAGAATTCAACATTCATGGATTAAAAGACCCATTAATGTTAAGTTGCCACTTTTCCCCAAATTGATCTATATGGTCAGGGCAATCTCTATCAGAATCCCAGTAGGTTTTTGTTTTGTTTTTGTTTTTGTTTTTGTTCTTGTTTTTTTTTTAGAAATTGACAAGCTGATCCCAACATTTATATGGAAATGCAAAGAGCCCAGAACAGTTAAAACAATTTTGAAAAGGAAGAACAAAGTTGAAAGACTTACACTACCCAAATTTTACTATAAAACTACATTATTCTAAGTTAACGGCATGAGGATACACATGTAGATCAATGGAACAGAATCAAATGGAACAGTCCAGAAATGAACCTTTATATTTAGTTCAGTCTATTTTCCAAAGAAGTGCCAAGGAAATTAAGTGAGAAAGGATTGTTTTTTTAAGAGATGGTACTAGGAAAATTAAATATCCATATGCAAAAGATAAATTTAGACCCTTATCTCAACCATATACAAAAATTAACTTAAAATGATAATAGATGTAAGTGTAAATCTAAAAAAGTAAAACTTCTGGAAAAATCATAGGAGAAATTTTCATGACCTTGGGTTAGGCCAAGAATTTTTAGATTCAACACCAAAACATAATCCATAAAAGAAGAAATTGGGTAATTGGACTTTATCAAAACTTAAAACGTTTGTGCTTTAAAAGATACCATTGAGAAAAACAAAAGACAAGGCACCAACTAGAAGAAACTATTTGCAAATCATATATCTTACAAATTACTCATGCCTATGAATATACAAAGAGCTCTTATGACACAATAATAAGGCAATGCAAAATGGATAAATGATATGAATAGACAGTTCATCAAAGAAAATGTACAATTGGCTAATAAACACCTAAGAAGATGCTCAACATAATTAGCCATAGGGAAAGGCAAAGTAAAACCACAATTGGATACCACTTCCTACCCAGTAAGATGGTCATACAAGAAAAGGCAGACAATAACAAATGTTGACAAGAATGTGGAAAAACTGAAACCTTCATGGATTGCTGGTGGGCATGTAGAATTGTACAGCCACTTTGGAAAATTATTTGGCAGTTTCTTAAGTTAAACAAATTTTACGACATGATGTAGCAATTCCACTTTTATATCTGCTAAGGAAAATTAACATGTTTACATGAAGACTTATATGTCAATATTCATGACAGCATTATTCATAATAGCCAAAACCTGGAAACAATCTGAATACCTCCTAACTAGTGAATGAATAAAGAGCGGTATATCCATATAATGGAATACTAATCAATGAAAAAGAATGAACTGATATACTCTATAACAAAGAACCTCAGAAACATGCCATATGAAAGACACCAGTCACAACAGACCACATGTAGGATTCCATTTATGTGAAATTTCCGGAGAAGGTAAATAATCTATAGAGAGAGAAAGCAGATCAATGGTTGCCTTGGGCTGGGAATGGGAGTGGGGAATGATTGCAAATGGGCACAGTGAAACTTTTGCAGTAAGAGAAATGCTCTAAGACTAGATTGTGATGATGTTTGTAGAACTTTGTAAATTTGTTAAAAGTTGAACAATAGATGAACTTTATGGTATATAAATTATACCTCAATAAAGATGTTTAAAAAAAAAAACTTTATAAGCTTCAAAGCCTCAGAGACCAAGAGGATTATAAGGCCATTTGTGATCATGGAAATGTTGGTAAGCAATCATTTATTTGGGCCCAGAACCTCAAGAAATTCTCCAGCAAACTCCGTGAGGATTATTCTCCACTCCCTCCCCCCCACCACCTCACTATTTCAGCAGAAATAGAGCGGAAAACCAGAAATCACCATGCGTTTCCAGGCCCAGGAATTGCACGTCTCTGCTGGTCCTCCACTCTCTTCATCCCTGCATGTACCTCAAGCTTGGGGACTTGGGCTGTGATACTTTCTCCAACATTTCTTGCCTCTTATTGCCAATTTTCTTAGCTTCAGCTTTGTGACCTGCCTCAAATTTCCTGTATTCTTGACCTCAATTCCTGTTAATTAGTATTGCCCCACCCTAACTCCTGATCATCATGTTCCCTCCTGCCCAGCCCAGTAAACTGATCCTGACTTCTGATTGTTTCCTTTACTTAACTTGTTTCATTAATTTTTACATACTTTAAAAAAATCGCTCTGCCATTGTTAACCCTAGGCTGCACTCTAGTCCTGATTAGGCCCGCCACATGGCTCAAAAGGAAAGCTGATTCTTGGATTCTTTTGGAGGATCATGACTTAGGTTTTTGACGTATTAAATGTCCATTCCAGAGACGATACTCAGTAAACAACAAAAGATTTGAGGTCGGAGTCACAATGAGAAATTAGGGATGAAGATACAGGTTAGGTCCCCATATAAGCACAAAATAGAGGAAGGAACCAAAACAGATAGCTTGCGAAATTCTACAAAGTAAGGGGATGAAGAACCATTGGAAACCAGGAAAAGTTTCCTTCCCCAGAGTTACAAATCAAACATGTATACAAAAAGGTTTTATCTTGCCTTCAATCATCTAGGTTAATTAATCACTGTAGTGGAAACTAACTGCTTGAAAGAAAACCGATAGACTTGGAACAGGCCAGTTTTGTAGAAATTACTTAAGGTTATTTAAAAAAATTCACCTAAAATCCCTGATACGAAAGAAATGTTTGATCATTTTCTAATAAGAAGCTGACCTCTGCTCTTGGGTCTTCTACAAAACACAAACCTGACTATGAAACTGCCTCCCCCACTAGGTGGCAAAAGTAAGCTGCCAGTGAGAGAAAAAACAGCAGGACGTTTATACCCTCCTTTGTCACTTCTTCCTAAGTGATGGGACCTTAAAATTGTCATTTTGAAAAATTCGCTGTATACATTTGAAGTATATAGTCTGTGTAATACTTAAACTTTCCTCTAAAATAGAGGAAGGGTGAAGATACACCTTGTATTTGTTTTTGGTAGCAAACATTTATGTTTGGGACACAACATAAATACTGAAGAGAAAATTACTGTGGTTATTCACAGTTTTATCCCAAAATTTCTTGGGAAATACTAACTACTGAAGAAACCTGAGCTAAATTTTACCAACCCTGTTTTAAGTAAGCTACCATATCTGGTGGTAGCTGAGAGGACGCTCTCCAAAGTCTTCTTTAAACTCATACTGGTCAGGAGAGAGCCAAAGCATAAGAGACTCTTAAAAACTGAAACTGAGGGCTGATGGGGGTGGGAGGGAGGGGACGGTGGGTGATGGGTATTGAGGAGGGCACCTGTTGGGATGAGCACTGAGTGTTGTATGGAAACCAATTTGACAATAAATTTCATATATTTAAAAAATATATATATAAACTCATACCGGTCACTGCAGGTTGCTCGCTCTCTGGCTTGCATCAATATAAAAGGTTTCTGGAGGTCTCCCTAACTACTTGGGCCTTGGAATATATTTTAAAATAGCCTGAGACACAATAACATGTTCAAAGTGTGCTAAAGATTTTCTTTATTAGGGTCACCAAATAATAGTTCACTTTTTTTTTTTTTATATTAACATTAGTGGTGTTTTCTCTTCTCTTAGTAGTATTTTCCTCTCTTTTTATATGGGTCTTACTTTGCCCTTTTGTCTCCAGATAGCTTTGAAAAAGTAGCAGACTACCGCTTTAATTCTAAAAGAAACAGACTCACTCCCTAAGGTTTGTAAGCCCAGGCTAGGACCACCAGACAGAAATGGAGTTTCCCTGCAGCTCTTGTCCTTCAGGAGCAAAATCTGTACAAAGTTCGAGGCACAGCGCTCAAATCTCAGCCAAGAGGCACATTTTTAGTTTCTTCCCCTCAAGTACATGCTCAGACATTCACATTTACATCACTTGTCAAAGTATTCTTTTTTAATATTCTAACAAAAGAGCAGTCAGTCGTTTTTTCATCCATTCAGCAAATATTTATTCAGTTTCTCTATGGGCCAAAAAAAAAAAAAAGTGCTGCTTTTTAAACTAGAGGCAAGGTGCTTGAATGTTTTGTTGTTGTTTTAGATGAGTAACTTTCAAATTGTGATTCACCGTTTAGGTCAGTTCCGTGAAAGGAAACCCTGTTTTATTAATTCTTCCATTACAGTCTTTTCAATTTATGTAGATGATAGAACTCTGAACAGAGAATCATGTATCATCTCAGGAAATGAGCCTCGCTATTACTTTAAGCCTCATTGATTTGGAGGTTTTAAAATTTGACCACTTAAATAGGGTAGTAAAGAATATATTAAGCAAAACTTCATTATAAAGCACTTCAGTGTACCACGTACTCATTTTTGTTTTATGCCAAATGATGTCTTCCATGTACACTTTCATATGCAGTATATCTTTTTCACAGTTACAAGGAAACCTGTCGTTCAGGGCCTTAGTTCCTGGCGTCGTTATTGTTATGGGCTTCTACTGTCTCATTTTATGAATGAGGCTGATCTCTAGTCTCACCTCCAATTGAATTTATAATGGAGATATTAATCATTTCTATTGTTTGCTTTGAGAGGAGATTACAGGCAGTAACAGTTTTTGCCACTGGCTTCTGCAGTGAATGTTCGAGTATGAATAAATCCAGAATAAAAGATTATGATTACATAAAAGTTAATTCATTCAATAAACCTTTATTGGATGCTGCATACAAGGCAGTGTGACAATGTATGGGTAAATGGATCTAAAGATGTGTATAAAAAATGGATGCCGCCCCTAAGGAGTGATCATCGTGGTTAGAAGAAAATCTGTAATGCAAATGAAAGATCACTGGCTGATGAGAAATATAAGCAAGATGTTTAAGGAATTTTGAGGACAGGGCAGGGATGTTTTTGGCTAAGAAAACCTTATGCAGAAGGTGGCCTTCTCTATAGAAGGTAGAGGACGAAGCAGATTTCCCTCTAGGCAATAGAGAAAAAGGCATTTAATAAAAAGTATTTGGTCTGGCAGTGGGGCTAGCAAGAGCTCAGGCACTGGCGAGGGAGGAGGGAACCTTATTCAGTGGACAGAACTCTGGGTGAAGTGTGCACTAGTCTTAGATGTCAGTGGGAACAAGGGCTAGAATGAGACACAGAGATCAGACTGTGAAGTGTCTTAGAAGACAGGACAAAGACTTTGGATTCCATCCAGTGGTGGGTCATGAGGAACCATGAAAATTTGCACATATGCAAAGCGGTTATATGATTAATGTACTGACATAGGGCATGCACAACAATTACGTTAGATGAGAAACAATTTAACAAATTAATTTGAGAAATAATGTTTTTTTTTTTTTAAGTTCTAAAATTCTATGGCGTAAACAACACACTGCTCTGTTGATAATGTAATTTATTAATTACCTGGCTCAGATCATTTAGTTTATTACTTTGGGGACATAGATCTTAAAACATGCAATGAAGGAAAATCCTACTGTAACATTATGAGTATTAGTTCTATCCCTGAATGATTAGCCATAAAAAAAAAATTCCAATTTTAAGTATGTTTTTCACAAATTAGGTAATTAGGTCTTTTAAATACCATTGGAGGGAACCCTAAGAATCATCTCCTGTGTGCTACTTCTGGACACCCCATCCCACAGTGGCTACAGAAATGGAAACCCCTTCTTTCTTGTTCCTTTGTGGAATAATTGGTACTTTCCCAGGATTAACTTCTCCTGGAGAAGAAACAACAGATAATTGAAAACGTTTCATTTACATTTATGTTTTGGTTGACATCTGTGGGTCAAAAGACAAATTGCAAATGGCCTTGGTCAGAGAAAAAGAATGTTACTAAACATGCTGTTGGAAATGCTTGTTCAGTTTCATATATATATATATTTATATATATATAAACATATTTATATTTATATATATTTCCCCCATTAAGGTTGGAATTGTGGATTCCATGATAGGTAAAAGAGGCAGAAAAAAAGCAGAAAGAAGTCTAAAGTTCTTTCCCTAGAAAAATATGTTAAACATTATAATAGAATTTGTTCAGGAAACTGACCTAAGCCTTTACCTTTAGAAGTCTAGAGTCTGGGAAATGTTTTACTTATACTTGCTGAGGAAGATTTATAGAGAAATGAAACATATTAGTATACTTCTCTCCTAGATAAGGCATCTGGAGAGTGTGTAAATGGAGTGTGTAACATAATAGCAACAAATGTAATTGATATTTAAAAGTTTTAAGGCATTGAATATAAATACATTGAATATAAATACAGAATTCTAAAATAGGTCATACTTTGCCATTAATATCTATTTTCTGTGTATAGGTTATATTTCTACTTAAAAGCCTAATGTTATTCAAGATAAATTTTTTAAGAAGTACTTAGTTCTCTTTTTATTAAATAACACTTTAATGAGTGTTCAACACTTTTATTTAGTAAATATCCAACTGGGAAGGTTTCCACAGTTTTTTTTTTTTTTTTTTTTTTTTTTTGTTTTTTAGTAGGAAAGTTTGCACAAAAGGAGTGTTTTCTTATTACCAAATTAGTTACTTTGAAGTATCTGGCAGATTACATCAGTCTCTTGTTCGAATTGGTACTACAAGAAGACATCTATTGTACATCATTAGTGATGCATTAAATTGGTTATTTATGTTTTAAAATCTAAGCATAGTAGAATCTTTTGTGTTTGTCTTCAGAGATTGCTGTTATAATAAAACATTTTGAAATGAGTAAAGTTGTCCTTTTGGCTTAGTTAACGCATCACCGGAGAACCTAAAGATTTTAGTTTCCAACCACCCATCTCCTTGTTTAGTAGAATCTGAGAAAATTGTGTGCATTTCCTTATATTTTAAGGAAAAAAAAGTTACAGATTATTTGTACAATCACTTTATATTCACAGCTAATAAAATAATAGACTTATTGATCACATCAAGCTTAAGTCTTTTAACATTTGAGCATAATAAGATTATGTGCTATTTTATCATGTTCTTATAGTAGTGGTTTCTTCTTTGACCACTGAGATCGTAGCTATTTTTATAACTAAACCACATATTGGAAATCTTGTTTTCAAGCTTCTTTTAAAAAAAATTGTACAAGTGATGAAAGCCAGAGGACCAGTATTTTTTACTGATCACTGGCAGAAATGAGTATATTTGGCTAAAGGTTTCCCACGATATACTCTGTAACCCAGTGCTAGAAATGGTTAAGACATTTTGTTTGTTTCCTCAGTGACTAAATATATACGAGGCTATATTAGCAGGACAGGTAGACTGGCAGAGAATGGGTCTCATGCTTTTTGCAATCCCTTATAGTACTAGATACATTGAATATATTATTCAATAATGACTCTTAATCATGACCTCACCTCTAAATTCCCTGAGAAATAAAGGATAAATGAAATAAGGCATGGAGCCCCAGCTTCAGAGCAATCCATAAGACCACCAGTCCCTTATCTATACACTGCTTGTCTTGACTAAGAGGTATTTCGCTTCTGATTAGAGTTACCCCTACTCCTGTGGTCTAGACCCCATCTTCTGAGATACTCCTTCTGAGACTTGGTTTCCCAACAGTTGCCATCTGCCTTTATCTTCTCCGATGACTTCTCTCTCTGACCTTACAAATATCCCTCTCATTCTAAAGTCTTCCTCCTCCATTATACCTTCCTTTTTGAACTATTATTTTCTTTCTTTCCTCAATTGCCATACATGTTCCACTTATTCACCTCTTATTTATAGTAGATAATGCAAAGGAATACAGAATGATTTTTATCCCAATCACCATTACAGTTGCCCTAGGCATGGTCACCATTGTCCTACTAATTGCCAAATACCAGGCCTAAACTCTTCCCTCATCCTAGTTGACCTTTCTGCAATATTGCTTCCCTTCTTTGTGAAACCCTCTGTGCCCTGGTTTAATCTTTTCCTTTGACTTCTTGTCTTCTGCTAGCCCCTTAAATGCTATTGTACCTAAGTTTTATCCTTGGTACCTTGGTTCCTTTTGTGTCCTATCCACTTCCATGACTTGCATTATTGTTCATATTTTGATACCTTCCCAATCTCTGTATTTAGCTATGATTTCCTGTATCATAACAGTTCTCCAGAGAAACAAAACCAATAGGATATGTATGTATGTATGTATGTATGTATGTATAGAGAGATTTTACATAATTGCTCACACAGTTGTAAGAGCTGAGATATCCAAAATCTGTAGCGCAGGTCAGCAGGCTGGAAAGATAAGCAGAGTTGATGTTGCAACCTTTACTGAAATCTATAGGGCAACTGGTAGTATGGAAATTCAAGCAGGATTTTTATGTCATGGTCTTGAAGCAGAATTCCTTCTCTGGGAAACTTGATTTTGCTCTTAAGGTCTTCAACTGATTGGATGAGGCCCACCCACATTATAGAGGATATGCTCCTTCACTTAAAGTCAGTCAATTATAAATGTTAATTACATCTACAAAATACCTTCACAGCAACATCTGAGCTTGTATTTGACCAAGCATATTGGACACCACAGTCTAGCCAAGTTGACACATAAAGTTAAACGTCACAACCACTAACCAGCTCGAAGCTTATGTTTCCTGGGGTAGTTGGAGGACATACAGGTTAGGATTTGACACCTGGTTCTTGTACTCAACAGCCTGGGTTACTTTGGGCAAGTTTCTTAATCTCCTCAAATAACATTGCCTGTCTTTACATAATTATTGGTCTGTTTGTTTTCATGATACGTTTATTCTTTTTATATCAGCCCCATGCCTATCATAGTGCTGGTTACATAAATACTTGATGAATGAATGCAGTGCATAGTGAATGAAATCAGGAAAATGATTTGAAAGTTTTAAAAAAGATTTTATTTTTTAGTAATCTCTATACCCAATGTGGGGCTCACATCCATAACACTAAGACCAGGAGCTGCAGAGCCAGCCGACAGAGCCAGCCAGGCACCGCAGGATTTGAATTTTGATGTCACCAAAATTGAGAACTAAGATCGAAACTTCAGAATCATGTTACAAGTTCTTACTGGGATGCCAGAATCACATGAAAAGTTCTTAGTGGAGTGGCTTAGTTGGTTAAGTGGCAGACTCTTGATTTTGGCTCAGGCCAAGATCTCATGGTTCATGAGTTCAAACCCCCCAGGTCAGGCTCTGTGCTGACAGCTCGGAGCCTGGAGCCTGCTTCAGATTCTGTGTCTCCCACTCTCTCTCTGCCCCTCCCCTACTCGTGCTCTGTCTCTCTGTCTCTCAAAAATAAATAAATGTTAAAAAAAAAAACTTTAAAAAAAGGACATATACATACATAGTATATGTATTGTGTGTGTGTATTTATTTATTTATGTATAGAATGAATGCAGGCTACAGTCTTTATACACATCCACCCTGTATGGTGTATATCTTCTATGGCCATTCATGCAACAACCATTGAACAAAGTGCCCGGCAGCACACTAGGCATGGGCCACCTAACATTAAGAGTTTCCCTGACTTTGCCTTTATTACCCTCTTCATTGGCTTCTATAATAAATATTTACCTTTTTTCTTCAGAAATGAGACAATATCATGTGTCATGCTGGCTCTGCTGAATGCCTCTTAAATAATATGAATCATGTAGAAAGTTGACTTCAAATGTCATGATTTTATCTTAAAGGCAAATTTACAAACACAACATATCTTATGCTATTTATTAAAAGATCAAATATGTTATGTTGCCCCCTATAAAGATGAATTTATGTCAGCTTTCACTACATATAGTGCTGAAATACATTTTAGAGATTTTCAGAAACACCTTTTGTATTTTGATAAAGCATGTGGGATGTTTTTTTAACTTCCCTTTAAGATTTCTGTTATACAGTGGTTTATAATGATACAAAAACACTTGAGTGTGCTATTACTCTTATAAAATTTGAGAGGAAAGAGAAGGTTGTCAGAGAGTACCTTTATATAATTTTTGTCAAGTTTGGTATAACAAACTTATGAGTTAATTGAAATGATGTACAATTGTACCTGGAGATAAAAAAACATGCAGGGGTCTGTTGCAAGTATAACTGATAATTGAGAAGTTGTCCTGTGATGCAAATAGGTCCTCCTCCAGTCTTTAAATTACTAAGGTATACAACATAGCTAAAGGTTTATCTATTAGAATCTGACTATCACCATCTAGTAATAAGCTGCCAAGAATTGATAATGATATCTATTATTGAACATAAATTTGCTTGGGGTATGGTTCACTAATATAAAAACTATTTCATAGCCTAAATCATTTAGACTGAATGAAACAAAGAAGAAATCAAATAGGTTTTGTGACTGTAGGAGTGATTTTGAATGTTTATTCATTTGAAAACAGTCTTATGATTCTTAGGATTACATAAAGACGTAAGTTTCAGATGAAGTCCAAATCGACATCATATAATATGAAATGGGGACTTGGCAATTCTTTAATAGACATAAACCAGTTTAATAGATTAATGAATCCACTCTCCAGGGTTGAATTCAGAAGATAGTCACCAGTTCTTTACTTCTTAATGATTGTTCAATGTTAGGAAAATCATCTATAGTTTAAAAATGCCAGATAAAATAGGAAATTAAAGAATCTTTCCTGATAAAAGTAGACCTCCCAGGGCGCCTGGGTGGCTTAGTGGGTTAAGTCCCCAGCTTCGGCTCAGGTCATGATCTCTCAGCTTGTGAGTTCGAGCCCCACATTGGGCTCTGTGTTGACGGCTCAGAGCCTGGAGCCTGCTTCGGCTTCTTTGTCTCCCTCTCTCCTTGCCCTTTCTCCACTCACACTCTGTCTCTCTCTCTCTCTGAAAAATAAACAAACATTAAAGAAAAAAGAAAGTAGACATCTTGTGGAAGCATTTAGTCTATAATTTTCATATGCTTGGCTGAATTTTACATGAACTCTATTAACGTATTAATTTTGACAATAGAGTAATAATAGGGTTTTGAAAACTGAAAGAACTGTTAGCAACTGACTAGATCCTTGCTGTCCAATATGTTAACCAATTAGCCACATGTAGGTCTTGAGCATTTGAAATTGTGTATGTGCTGTAGGTACAAAATACACATGGATTTCAAAGACTTAACACCAAAAGAAAAACAAAAACAAAAAAGCGTAAGATCTAATTAATGATGTTTTAATTGATTAAATATTGAAATGATATTTGGCATATACTAGTTAAGTAAAAACATTATAAAAATTTCATCTGTTTCTTTTTACTTATTTTTAAAAAATGTTTTATTATTTATTTTTGAGAGAGAGAGAGAGAGATAGAACGTGAGCAGGAAGGGCAGAGAGAGAGGGGGACACAGAATCTGAAGCAGGCTCCAGGCTCTGAGCTGTCAGCACAGAGCCCAAAGCAGGGCCTGAACTCATGAACCGCAAGATCATGACTGGAGCCAAAGTCAGACGTTCAACCGACTGAGCCACCCAGGCACCCCTCTTTTTACTTTTTAAATATGGCTATAAAAATTACATACGTAGCCCACATTATGTTTCTATTGGACTGTGCTGATTTAGATAAACTCTTATTTTAAAGATGAGGAAATTGAAACCCAGAAAAGTGAAAGGACTTCCCCAAACTTGCACAGCTTATAAATGGCAGAGCTGAAACACAAATCCTGGCTTTCTGATACCTGACACAGTTCTTTCCATTCTAGCACACTTCCTTCCAAAGTGACAGTTAAAACAGACACACACACATTCTGGAGCACATACATCTGAGTATTGGTTCCTCCAAAGTGACCGTCTTACCTCCCATCTTGGGAGGCAATGTATTTTTGCTTTTTTTTAAGTTTCCACTTTCAGAAATGTCTTCAGAATTTTCCAAACATTCTTTTGATAACAATTTAATAACTTTATGAGGTGGCTTTGATTTTTAGAAATAACTACAAGTCATTTGGAGATGCCAACTAAGTAATATTGTGTCTGAAATTGTGATCACGAAAGAAGGCAACTTCGTGTGTGTTAAGAGAGAGAGAGAGCGAGAGGACATACACATCATTTGACGTACACTATCTTGTGAAAGACTGTTCCAAAATAGAATTCCACAATTATATTGTCACTTTCCCAGATGAATATGAATAAAACAGTACTCATTTGTATACATAATTTCTGAGATATTTTAATCATTGTTCTTTTATAGTCACATTTTTCATTAGATAAACCCAAGAATTAATATTAACTATACACGTATATATTGAACTTTGGGAATTATTCCTCCTAGTAGTTTATGATTTACTTTAAGAGACCCTGTCTTTAAACATGGGTAAAATAAGTAATGAAAAGAATATGAATTTTTATTGACATTTTATATGACAACTGAAAGACTATAATATTACATTAAATAGAAAAGACATTAAATAAGGGATGAAATCACTTGGTAAAGTAACTGATATGTGTTTTTTGAAATAACTTGTCGGGGGGAAATAAAAAATAAAATAGCTCATTTGAAGAAAAATGTAAATGCTTAAGATAAACTTCTTTTAACATTTTGACCATCTTTTATACTTATTAACCATTAAAAAATTCTCAATTCCAATTAAAGAATACTTTTACTTTATTGATCTATGATGCTAAGTATTTCTGTAACCAAGAGGGAAAGGCACATTGTTCCATGCAGCAAAAGGAAGAAATCCTTCTGAGGTCTGTTACGTGTTTTTAAATTAAGTAGTGTAGTTAATATAATATCTATAAATTATTAATGCCATAAGCATATTCTGCTACATGTCATCAAATTTTATATATAGTAATCTATTTGGTGCTTAAAATATCTAAAGAGACCAGTACACTTCTAATAGATCAGTTTCCTTGCATGGTATTTTGGGTTATACCCAACCATCCCAGAATATGATACAAAGTAGATTTATTGTTTCAATTGCCAATAAAAAATCATACCTAATAAATAAAGGTATAAACTCTTCTTTTTGTCAATAAAATATGTTAATTTAGGGGCACAGTTTTAATCTTAATATATGATAAAGGTACTCTGAGATTATAATACAATGTTCTTATTATGCATGACCCTGGAGGGGGTTCTACAATATCTTGTGATTTGTTCATTTCCATTATTTGGTACAACACAATTGGAAATATCTTGTTTTTCCTTCTGTTTGCATATGAATCAGCAATCTACAAAATTCAAAATGTTATTTGTTGACAAAGCTTTCCATTAAAATTCAAGATAACATTATTTTTTTTTTTTTAATTTTTTTTTTTAACGTTTATTTATTTTTGAGACAGAGGGAGACAGAGCATGAATGGGGGAGGGTCAGAGAGAGGGAGACACAGAATCCGAAACAGGCTCCAGGCTCTGAGCGGTCAGCACAGAGCCCGACGCGGGGCTCGAACTCACAGGAGTGTGAGATCGTGACCTGAGCTGACGTCGGCCGCTTAACCGACTGAGCCACCCAGGCGCCCCGAGATAACATTATTTCTTAATAATCTTTATATTTCTAATTAAAATAGAAGTGGCTTACAGTTTATTGTTATTATAGATCATTTTTAAAAGATTCTTTGCTCTGAGCCAAGTCGCAGGTTTTTAATAGAAGGTGGTACAACTATTGCTACATTTTCATGTTGTTCAAAAACATGACGGAGTTTGATATTCAAATCAACTGACCAAACTGAACTAGTTTTATTTTCTGTCTTCTCTTGATATTTGCTATAGATGGACTTGAACATCATTCAGTCATTCCATCATTTAGGAGAAGTTAGATTTCATTGTATACAAAGATGAGAGAAGTATCTATGAATAGAGGTAAATTCAGGTAAACGTTCAGGATGACATTATATTGAAAAATTACATATGCGTTTGTGACTATGTATAGTAGTTTTGTCATTTAGTTGTTTCATCATTTACTTGTTTCATCATTTATCTCTCTATTTCAGCATCTCTGTTAATCTGTCTTTTTTTTGGCGGGGGTGCATTTCAAAGAAAGAAGTGGACATCTATCTCTACCCCAGTAATTTGACATTCATGTCATTAACCTCATTTTTTGTTTATAGTTCCTCTGTCCCCTTTTGAGGTAAAATTTACGTACGGTATAATGCACAGATCTTAAGTGTATCAGTTGACAAGTTCTGACGATATGCATGTACAACTCAAACCCCTGTCAAGATAGAAAACTTTCCCATCACCACAATGTCCCTCATGTCCCTTTTCAGTAAATCCCAGCATTCACCACCCTCAAAGGCAACAATTTTGTTGATATTTTTCCATGATATTTTATTTCTGCCTGTTCTAGAACTTTAAATGAGCTCATAGTGCACACTATTGTGTAATGCTTCTTTTACTCAGCAAAATGTTTTTGAGATTCATCCATGTTGTCGCATATATCTGTAGTGTGTTTTAATCGCTGAATAGTGTCTCCTGTGAATATGCCATAGTTTGTTTATTCATTCTCCTTTTGATAGACATCTGAATTGTTTTCAGTTTTTAGCTATAATGAATACAGCTGCTGTGAACATTCTTGTACAATCTTCTGTGGATGTTTTCATTTCTTTTGGATCAATCTCTAAGAGTGGAATTGCTGGGTCATAGGGCAGGTGTATGTTTTATGTAACACACCATTTGACAGTCCCACCAATGATATATGAGATTTCCAGTTGCTGCACATCCTTGCCAACATTTGGTGCTATCATTTTAATTTCAGTCCTTCTGGTGGGTAAGGATACTCACTATGGTTTTAATTTGTTGTTCCTTGATGACAAATGATGTTGTGTACTTTGTTATGTGTTTATTGGTCATTCATATATCTTACTTTGTGAGGAGTCTGTTCAAACTTTTGCCCATTTTTGAATAGGTTGTTTGTCTTTTCATTATTAAGTTATAGGAGTTCTTTATACATCCTAGATACCAATCCTTTGTTATCTATACTTTGAAAATAGTTTTCTTAGCCTGTGGCTTCCTTAGTCATCTTATCAGTGGGTTTTCATGAGACGTTTTCAATTTTGAAGAAGTCAAATTTATGTTTTTTTTATTTTATAAAGTAACTTGTAACTTATCTTTTAAGAAACCTTTGCCTATTTCTTGGGGTGCCGGGGTGGCTCAGTCGGCTGGGTGCCCAACTTCGGCTAGGGTCATGATCTCAAAGTTTGTGAGTTCGAGTCCCACATCAGTCTCTGTGCTGACATCTTGGAGCCTGGAGCCTGCTTCAGATTCTGTGTCTCCCTCTCTCTTTGCCTCTCCCCCACTCACGCTCCATCTCTCAAAAATGAGTAAACATTTTTTAAAAATTAAAAAAAAAAAAAAGAAACCTTTGCCTATTCCCAACTTGTGAAGATATTCTCCTTTGTTTTCATCAAAAAATTTTGTAGTTTTAGCTTTTATATTTAGGTTTAAGATAGACCTAAAGTTAATTTTTTGTGTGTGGTGAGAACAAGGAGTTGTGGTGTTTAGTTTATTTTCACACATGGCGTTCAGTTAGGACTCCTAACACAATTAGATGATTTTTGTGTTTTGTCGAAAATCAAATGACCAAATAAGTGTGGGTCTATTTCCCAGCTCTCTATTCTGTTCTGTTAATCTATTTGTCAATCCTCATGCTAATATTACTGTAGCTTTATATTAAGTAATGACCATTTTTAACAGCTGCTTGTATGCCAGTGTGTGTGTGTGTGTGTGTGTGTGTGTGTGTGTGTGTGTATACACACATAGCTTTATTTTCTTGCAAACTTAATTCATGTTTAATTAAATTTAATTTCCAACTTCGTACTACCATAAAAAATACTGCCATGAAAATCCTTGCACACATATCTTTCTTTACTTATTGAATTATCTCTTGGGGGTTAATTTCTATATGTGGGAATTCTGGGTCAAAGGCTGAAGGCATTTTTCATTTTGATGTAAAAACCCAGTCAGCCTTTGCATTAACGTACCTATTTTCTCTTACCATATGAGGAGTTAAACTTCTAAAAGGTAAATTTCAATAACAGGAAGTAGTGAGCTTGGGCACTAAGAGTTTTGTGTTGTAGATGGTTGTGTGTGTATTTTATGGGATTGGCATTTACTTAAGTTTCTTAGAAGTTTTTTCTCTGGATTATGTAGAATGTATTTTCAACAGGGTAGTTTTCTGGGAAACAACTTGCCAATATGAGGTGATTTACTAAGCCTCAGATTCCATTTTCGCATTGGCTGGTAATGACTGTGTGTTGAAGGGAACAGTAGGTGAGGCTGACTAAGCTAATGAGATCGGCTATGATTGTGGAGTCACCTCTGAGAACTCTCACTGAACTCTGTACTTAGGCTCTCAAAAACAACTAAAAAATCCTTGAACAATAGAAAGTAGTCTGGGCTCATTTAATGGATACCTGGTAATTTTCTGACATAATAGTAGCTTGTATTGCACAGTTTACAATGCCAATCTGAATCAGTAACAATGAAATGCTGTATTATTTTTGTCCTCTATATTTGTAGTAAACTCTTACATGTTGAGAGTTGAAAACAAAGCTTGGTACTGGACCTCTTTTCACCCCCTGCTCCACCCCCACTTCCTGGTGATGTGGGGAAGGAATTTTCCGTTAACTCTCTCCATGGCAAGTTTAAAGAAAAAAAATTAAAACATGCCAAATCAGAAAAACACTGAACCATGCGATCTGGCCCGGTTTCATGGTTTCTTTCCTTTAGTACTTTTACATTGCTAAATGAAGCCTAATTCTGGTTTATTTCTTACAGACAAGTGTAATGCATATTAAACTGGGGAGTCAGAAGATGGACGTTCTTGTCCTAACACATTAATCAATACATATATGATCTTTGGCAAATTACTTGCATCTCTACTAGATCTTTGTAGGCCTCCGTTTCCTCAACTGTGAAATGAGAGTTTGATTTGGGGTATCTCCAAAATTTCTTCCTGTTCTATAATTCTTTGATTGCATCTGTTCCAGATTTCTAACTTAGGATAAAAATGTGCTTGAAAATCAGTAGATTTTAAATACAGCTTAGCTCAGTTTTTATTAGTTAGAAAAGAAGGAAAGTATAACTTCCAAAAAATATATTTAAACCCCTTCAACCACAATTTCCCCACCCGAGTGTGCTGTGCCTCCCATACAATGCCAGAGGAGAAGTCTAGGATGATTTTTTTCCGTGCGAGTACACACAGAAATGTTAGGGGAAACAGACTGTGTGCCTTTTCTGAGTCACCTGTTGAGAAAATAGGCAACTATTGACAAGCCTGATTCATGGCTGAGTGACTGCTCCGCTAGCCTTCACATGATCCCCACTGAGCACAATCTTTGACCGCCTGCTAAACCAGGTCTGTTTGAAGTTTCTTTTTAACATTTCCAAAACGTTAATTCAGCAGGATGTCTCCACTGGGGTTCTCCATGTCACCAAATCAGCAGCTGTTGAAATCCATTCACTTCAGCATGAAATGTTTTCATAAGTGCTTTTTTTATTTGTGACAACAGCAAAATAAACATAAGACTAAAATTCTACCTCATTCAACATTTACATGTGTTAAAACTGCTTCTGATTGCAGTTTACATTCATGGTATTTATTTGCAAGCATTTAATACCAATAGACAGCTTTGCTACGGAGGACTTAAAAATCAGCCTTGCCTGCAAAATAGACTATACCATGTATTTATTTTTTAAATAATTTATCTAAACATTTATACTTTGAATAATCATTCATACTATGATTTTAAAGCAGAAGTTTATATTCCTTATGAAGCCCTGATTTTTGTAATTTTTGTGTCCGTAGCCAGTTTAAGACATGTTTAAATCTCCACATTTGTCAATTTTCCATGACAGTATTTATAAATTCTTTAAGATATTTCCCACTTTAAAAGGAAAAATATTAAGCTTCCAGGGAAATCATTCAACAGGATAAAGTAATGTAAAAATCTTGAGATAGAGACCTGAGGCTGGCAAAATCTGATGGTAAAGATAAAGCACACCAAAGTCTACAGATTATATTGAATTGTTTAAATAGCTCAGTACTCCTTAGAGCTAGGATCTTTTATTCATTGGAAGTAAAAGTCATAGATCTTTAATTGATTGCAGAGTTAAGCATGCGAACTGTTGTTTTCTCAACATAGTTTGAGCTGAGTGCCTTTTTCTGTTCAGGTTTTAAAAGACTTGAGTGTAGTTTTATAAGTTCATTAACTTGCTTCATTCTTTGAAATGCATTTCACCTCCATATTATCAAATTTCATTACATGCAAAAAATTATCAGATCAACCCATTATACAGCCTAGCAGCATGAAGTCTTTTTCCGTCTACAGGGAGAATATTGTGTAAATCAGCCTCTCGGGTTTCAGTGGGAGGCAGAGGGTTGCACGGTGTCCATTTGTCAAGTTGATTGCACCGCAGTGAGGTTACATTAGCTTGTCTTTGAACAGAAGTGAAATCTTATGCGAAGCTCCCCTCTCTGTCATTTACACTAACATCCATCCTCTTAAACTGAGGCCTCTGAGAAAAACAAAGTGATGGCACAATATAATCAGTCACTCAACTTGTCTGTCATCTGTTTTCTTAAGGAAATGACTTTTAAGTCAGAGCAGAGAACTGTAGAAAATTAACAAAGGTTGTAGTAGTAAAAGTAGGTGGAATTTTTTTAAACTGCAGATGTCTTTTTGAGAAGATTTTATATGCAGAATAGCAAAATGGAGCCCCCTCCTCCCATAATGAATCTCATGAAATGTATTTCTTCTCGAACAATAGACCTACTGCTGTTAAGAACTGAGTATTTTTTGCTTAATGGTGCTACATGTTAATGCTCCCAAGAAACTTTCTGTAAAACTGAGTCTATAAAACTTTTAGCCTCAGTGGGTCCTCAGACAATTAGCTTACCACCTTTCAATTCAAAGCTAGAATTGAATTCTAGCCGAATTTCAGTTATGTAACAGCAAATCTTTCATGTGGTAGGCTGCCTTAGGAGTAAATGGTACTTTAAATGTAAATTATTGGCATTTCATTACCTAATATTACACTTAGACAATTCCTTTAAAACTCTTAGTCTCTCTTAAAGCCCTCGCTGTTTTGCCAGTGATGGCCAATCTAAGGCTGGCGATCAAATTTGCAACTTTTATTTCCCTAAGCCTATTTTATGGGCTGAAACACTCAGGTCATTTGCACCCTTCATTCATCATGAAGTTGTTAAACTCAGATTGTTAAACCAGGAGAGATTAGCTGACAGACAGCAGTACATTAGATTAAGGCCTGCTTTGGTCATACTTAACTATTTATCTATCCCATTTCTGCGACATTTATAGCAAACTGTGTCTTTTTGGTGGACTTTAAAAGAAGCAGGAAGAGAAATTAAAAACAAAGGGAAATAACCAATCTTTTTTCAGTAATGTGATTAATATTTTTTATCATTTTCACTGGCTCTACCATTAACTAATATTAAAGACCTCTTGAAAAAGAAATAACTTGCCAGTATGCTTAAATGTAAAGGAAGTCTCCTTTGCATTTGCTTTGGAGACATATTTAGTAGTTACACCGCTGTTAGGTTTTTAAAAATACAACATCTGAAAAAAAAACAAAAACAATCCTCTCTGCCAAAGTATTGCCAGATCACATTCAACCTTTTCTTGAAAAATATTCTAGAAAATCCCTTAAGAATTGGTAGACAAAATTGATCCATACTTCTCAGTACTGGAGAATAGAAGCTTAGCTTTTCAGGAAAAGAAAATAGGTGCATACTTCTTTTAATTATAGTTAAATGCATTTTATAAAATATGACTATTATTAGCTCCAGTGCCCCCTAAACAGGTTATTAAGCAGTTTATTACAGAGAAGCTTTATTGTTTTCTTCCCTTTGGAAACTTATGTGAACGTTTGGAATTGGTGAACTTCTGAGAAACCGAGGCAATCAATCTTGATTAGTTTATTTTTCTTAGCAAAGATTTCGATAGCCTGGTATAGCTTTTTTTAAAAGAGCATTCCTTATTTCCTCTGGTGAGGGATGAAATACTGTTAAAAGCAACCTGTAAATGAAATAGCGAAAAACAGTTGAAATAACTGAAACTTTCATTGTCATTGAGGAGACCCCCAAATTTAAAGACTAATCTTTAATTGCCCTCTTCCTCATATTTCTTCCCAATTTAACCTCAAGGTGATTTTTAAAGTTATGGCAGTCATTTTACCTTTGCTTTGGAGCAGTTTACTGCAGCTTTATTTCCTTTATTTAGCTTTATTTCCTTGGACTAGCAGAGACACAGATGCTGTGTTCTTTGCAACTAAAAGCTATTTCCTGGTAAATTTGGGTTTCTAAATAGGAAATGTGAACATTTTTCACCTTTAAATATTTATGACCGATGATATCAAAAGCACTATAAAAATACAATATATATTAAAATATATACATTCCAAAGTATACATACATAGTTTCCTGATTTTATTTCCATCATTTTATTTGGAATTTGAAATCATATTCACAAATAAAAGTAATTTAAAAGTTTATCCTCTATGGAAGAGTACACTTATGTTACCCTGTTGCGTTTTCGAGGGGCAAAAGTAATTATTGTAAAATTTTCATTCATTCACACAAATATTTCCTAACATTTGCTGAGTACAAACTGTATGCCACAAAACTGAAGCTGTTTTGCCTGGATTGAATATTTGAACCATTCAAAATGTTTTTTGTTTGTAATAAACTGACTTTTTAAGGAAACAAATTAGGTAAGAAAATTTATATTTTAGAATCACTGATTCTCCCAAATATTTCATCACAGTCAGTTAATGTAGGTTATGATTCATTATAAAACACAAACTATTTTTTATGTTATATATAGGTTGTACCTAATGAAAATTTATGTTCTTGTTTTTAAATGAAGTTCATCCTCTCCTTTCTTGGATCCCACATTTTGATCTTCTTTTCCAGTATCAACTGTGGATCTGAATCAAGTTAATTTGATCTGGGATTATTTAAACCACCATTCAACATTGATAATACTGCCACAATACTGCCTTGTACAGATATATTTAAAGCTCTCAAGATGTGCCAACATGCCCTATGTGGGCAGTTTGCAGGAAAAGTGTTCTTTTTCGAGTTGCAGAGTATATAGCAGGATAAGGCAAGAGTTGGACACTAACTAAACAAACAAATCAGAATATCTCCTATCACCTTCTTTATCAAATAGAAGGGTACTTCTGTGTGTTTATGTGAAAGGGGAGAAAGGGAAATTCTTCATCTATAACCACTCCTGTGTTTGGAAGTTTCCTCTAACATTACAGAAAATTCACAAACCATCTCTTCACCTTTTAATTAAATTCCAGTGATGATTAGAGATTTTCAGTTTGGGGAGGAAACACCAGATTTCCTCTCTTCCATATGTCAAGACACATTTACCAACCTCTCCACCCCTACCACTCACCAGAGTTAATACAAGGCACTGAGTCCCAAGCTCCTTCCCAGAAGTAATTTCTGGCGATTCTTTTCCAAAGGAAGTTCTTTGCATCATTCCCCTGACTGACCCACAGATAGCCTTGACAGCCTGGTGAACAAGAGTGTTCTTCAACCATGGATGGCTTCACTGAAATACTTCCTTTCTTGAATAACCCCATAGGTAGGTGTGAAAGAGTTTATTGCATGTATCACCCCCACCAATTCCAAGAGTTCAATGGCCAATGAAAAGGGAAAATTCTGGAACATTAGACATGGTTTTCTGTGACCATTGTAAGAGATTTTGTTGCATTTCTAATGTAAAACAACCCTTTTAAAAGCAGATATGAAGAATAGACATTTTTTAAGGAAAACCTGAGAGGAAAAGGATTTTCTATTATTGCATGTCATTTTGTCAAACGACAACAGAACTGTTTTGCTTTTCATACAAAGATCTAGTTGATAACATACAAAACCAGTCTGTAGTACAAGTTTGTGATATCAACTCATTGCATGTAATATTTGTTAATATTTCTCTATTTATATGATCTTCTGAACAACCCAGAGAGGAATTCATGTGGAGAAAAGAAAACACCCTTGAATTATTCAAGTGTTCATTCATTTGAAATAAACCACATAGGAACTTACTAGTGTGAAAAGATATACCAATAGTAAAATTAAGTTTTTCACATGTACCTTTAATTAATCATTTTGGTTATTGGTTCATTTACTTACATATTGAATAAGAATTTGAGCGTTTAAAAATGACAGGCCCTGGAGATTCAGAAGGCAGAACTCGTGATTCCTACGCTCACAGTTCCCACAACTAATAAGACAATGTGTCCTATACTTAATTGACAGTTTCAGGTTAGTTGTCTGTAGAAAGAGGCCTGGCCTCCATTTTTTCCCTCTGCATGGCCTTCTTAAGCATCCAAGATCCTAAATGGTATTCTCTAATCTCCTTGTCAGCCTCGTTTTCCACCGTCCCACACACAGCTTTGGCTTTGGGCAAGACACCTGATTTTCCATGGGCTTTCCTGACTTTTTAATTTTGTTCTTGCCTTTTCTTAATTTTGGACAGCCTTCTCCCTATCTTTTTCTTTCATGGTTATATTGCTTCTTTTTTTTTTTTTAGTAATTTTTTTTTTTAATTTTTAAATTTTATTTTTTATTTCTTAAAATTTACATCCAAATTAGCTTATAGTGCAACAATGATTTCAGGAGTAGATTCTTTAATGCCCCTTACCCATGTAGCCCATCCCCCCCCCCCACAACCCCTCCAGTAACCCTCACTTTGTTCTCCATATTTATGAGTCTCTTCTGTTTTGTCCCCCTCCCTGTTTTTATATTATTTTTGTTGCCCTTCCCTTATGTTCATCTGTTTTGTCTCTTAAGTCCTCATATGAGTGAAGTCATATGATTTTTGTCTTTCTCTGACTGACTCATTTCACTTAGCATAATACCCTCCAGTTCCATCCACATTGTTGCATATGGCAAGATTTCATTCTTTTTGATTGCCGAGTAATACTCCATTGTATATATATACCACATCTTCTTTATCCACTCATCCATCGATGGACATTTGGGCTCTTTCCATACTTTGGCTATTGTTGATAGTGCTGCTATAAACCTGGGGGTGCATGTGTCCCTTCAAAACAGCACCCCTGTGTTCCTTGGATAAATGCCTAGTAGTGCAATTGCTGGGCCGTAGGGTAGTTCTATTTTTAGTTTTTTGAGGAACCTCCATACTGTTTTCCAGAGTGGCTGCACCAGCTTGCATTGCCACCAACAATACAAAAGAGATCCTCTTTCTCCACATCCTCGCCAACATCCGTTGTTGCCTGAGTTCATGGTTATATTGTTTCTTGAACCTCATTGCAGAGGTCACCTTTATCCAGAAACATGTTTTTTAATTCTCTAGGCTCTTTCAGATCTTTCCCTTCTCTGGACCTCCATGTACTTTGCACTTCTCTCCCGGAGCCCTGGATATAATTGGATTTATAAACTCCTTGAGGGTGGAACATCGTCTTTTAAGTACATGGAATTGTGACTGTAGGATAGTCAGTGCCTATATTTCACATTAAATTGATTGATAACTTTAGAACAAATTATTATTTTAAATGTGTAGGGATGTAGTTCTCTACAAGGATAAGCAAAACAAAATGACATTTAAAAAATTGTCTATAATCCCAGTTGCTGTCGTGAAGGATGGGATCATGAATTCATATAACAGGGACTGTTCTGACAGTGCTGGCGGACATCTTCCTTCCTTTTGCCTATGAGATTAGAACGTGTCTACCTAAATTTGATCTTTGAAGAAGGATGAAGTGTAATTATGAGGCAAAATTACTAAATAATGAATAAGGTATGGAAAAAATAAATATCTTTAGGTTATTTCTTTTACTTTGTCAGGGTCCATTGGCAATCCTTATTTTATTAGAGAAAACTGCGAGTAATTCAAACTAACCTCCAGCGTGCCTAGTTTCTGAATGTTGAATTGCCCCAGAGAATTGAATCACTTACCAGGGTCACACAGGGAGCAGGTAACAGAACTAGGGATCACAGGTTGGTCATTTCTGCTAATGTTCTATTACTTGGGTGTTGGTAAACAGGAGTTTCATCCACTTTACAGACTAAGATATTACACACGCTTTTGTGGCAAGTACTAGGTGGGTTAGGTAAAGCTTCACTTAACCTTCACTCTATCGGAATTTATGTGATAAAAAGCCATCCATTAACAAGGGTCTACTGTGCTAGGTTTCCAATACTTCACTTCTATTCCAGAAAGAAGGTTTTAAAGACTGAGAATGTTCAAATCCACCCAGTTCACCTCTATTCCATCATAAAGTCCCTTGCACTAGAAATACATACTCAAAACTAATCCTTGTCTTTTAATATTTCAAGGATGTTCTGCTAACTTGAGCTAGATTCCAATGCTCTGTAGCAATTCTAGAAGCAGCTTCAAAACAATGACTTCTTCCATATTCCCATGCTCATAAATATCAAATTTTTAAAATTGTTTTTATATCATGTCATTATGCTGGCTTCTAAAATCTTACCATTTATTAGCAATACCCAAAGGGACCTACTGATAGGAACATAGGGACTTGATGAGCTCATGGCCATTGTCATCCCTCTCTTTGTATGAAATGTAGCATTTTAAATTGTTGTTGACACTAAAAGTGAACACTAATCACATCTTAATATGAGACTAACTCTGGCCATGACTGTATTTTTCTTTTCCTCGTGAAAATGCTCCCTTGCTGACGCTATGGCTGAAACAAAATCCTCAGCATTTAAGAGAAAAGAGCCAGCAAGAGAAATGACTCTGTAAACACCACTTCAGTCAGACTCTGATACCAAATATAGCATTATGTTAGATTCATGTAGGCATGGCCTCAGAATGTCCCACACAGTTAATCTCAAAGTCCTGCATATCAATCACACCTCCTTCACATACCTGGCCTGGAGCCTTAATGGGATTCCTCCTCGCTATTTCAGTGATAGCTTACTTCCTCTGTTTTTTCCAATTGGCTGATCATTGTGCCAACTTCTTCAAGGAGCATTCTCTTACCTAAGCAACATTGTAATGTTGTAATATATGCTGACAGTTCACTTATACAGCCCTTTTTGTTCCAAATGTTTTTATGTTCAATTACTGAAATTTAATCATCAGAAGAGATTGAATTTTCTCTAGATCATACAGCTTTGCTTAAATGTTAAGTTAATAGTACATTACTGAAATATAAGATTTCAAAGGTTTAAAATTCAATATCAAGAAAATTCATTAAGCTTTGAACTGATCACCTTTGAAATCATAGATAAGAGCTGTGTAAATGGTCACATATAAATCACATATTTAATGAGGAGTTCATTCGGAATTATAACAAACAGAGTCAATGATTGTTCATGATTATTCAGACAGTTTGTGAGCATTTTTCTGGGGGGTTTTTTGGGATTTTTTTTTCCCTGATTTCCTCAAGTTCTTGTGGACATGCTTTTAGGTTTTATTTTACAGCCTCTGCTCTCCTTAATGTTACGTTGTTAGAATTCCTTCAAGCCAAGTGATTCTTTTATCAGCATGTTGAAAACACTTTTTCTGTACCTCCATTTTTGTGGTATTAGAAATAGAGACCAAAGAGGAAAGACCAACCACTCTATTCTCCAAAGCGTCTTGTTTTAGGCTTTCAGTTTCTTTTGTTGACCACTGACTACTCTGTGCATGGGTTGTGTGTGTGTGTGTGTGTGTGTGTTTTAACTTCTTGTGTAAGGTACAAAGCAAATATTAAATATTATTTTTGGTTCTGATACAAGGAAATTAAAGGAGGTATGGGAGCTCTGTTTACCATTGTTTGTAGAGAAAACCACCAATTAAGCCATTCCAATTGGGTAAATAGCATCTATACTTTAATCTGAACCTAATTTCTTCCTGTGATCCTGAAAACGAAGTTCTTAAGTTTTATTTAGTGAGTGGTTCAAATTAATTAACAAACTATACATAAAATATTATATTACCCAATTACTGCTGTATGATAAAATTTCTATATGACAATTAGTGATTTTTGTTCTTTCTGACTGAAAAAAATTTTAAGTAGTATATGTAGCTTGTAGCTCAAATAAAAGACTTACAGTAAAAATAAAACTTAAGTTTTATTTAATACAAATATACAGTCCAGTCCATATTAAATGAAAGGCAATCTCCTGAAATGACTTCTGCTACTCTTTAACTAAAAGAGCTTTTTTGCCTGAGGGTGTTTGTGTGAGGGTGTGTATTTGCATATAGTCGATTTACAAAGTGCCAGGGTAAGGACTTTTCCTTCCTTTGGATTCCCTTCACACCAAGAAATATGTCGTGTAAGCTGAAATAAACCAACTTGCTTACTGTTTAAATGTCTGTTAAGTTTTGAACTAAAAAGAAAGAGCTTTTTTTAGATCATGAATGTTTTTCTTTTCTGTATTCTTTATGTTTCGTAAGTAGTTATAACTAGTAGCTATGGTGGCTCCAGTGAGAATTCTCCAGGATTTGGAGTCAGGAGTAATCTGCAAGTTCACACACAGACTCCCCAGCAGTTTGACCACAGGCCAGTTTCTCTACTTCTCTGTAATGAGTAATGTAATACCTGATGGCAGGGCTAGAGTGGGGAACAGATGAGATAATTTGTATGAAGAATTGAGTGCGGCTCCACACCTGAGAGGAGCTTTTAAAATGGTACAGATTATGGGACACCTGGGTAGCTCAGTTAGTTGGGCCTCCGACTTGGGCTCAGGTCATGATCTCGTGGTCAGTGAGTTCAAGACCTGCGTCGGTCTCTATGCGGACAGCTCAGAGCCTGGAGCCTGCTTCGTATTCTGTCTCCCTCTCTCTCTGCCCCTACCCCGCTCATGCTGTGTTCTCTTTGTCTCTCAAAAATGAATAAACATTAAAAGAATATTAAAAAATGGCACAGATTATCTACAGCAACAGCAAAATAAAGTCTTTCCAGGTATAAAAATTTATTTATGTATGTATGTATTTATTTCTAAATGTTTATTTATTTATTTTGAGAGAGAGGGAGAAAGGGCTGCATGCCGTCAGCACAGAGCCTGATATGGGTCTTGATCCCATGAATCATGAGATCATGACCTGAGCCAAAATCAAGAGTCAGACGCTCAACTGACCAAGCCACCCAGGCACCATCTAAAAGTATGTTTAAATAAAAGGAAAAGATGAATCTACCAGTGTCGAATAGCATTCAAAAGATTATTATATACACTATCTGAACTTCACTGAGAAAATGGCCCACCTATTGTACTACACTTAAAGGAAAACAAAAGCTGTTTTAAGAGGAGAGCATTTACCCAACTTTGACTCATCCCCATCAGTAGTCACATGCAGTGAAAATTCATTATAATCTTTCCACAAGCAGTATTTCTTACATTTCAAAATCACACCTAAAAATTCAAAGCAGTGAATGCTTCCCCATATTCCTGAAATATTTGAAATGAATTTTAGTTTTTTGTATACTTAATCTGCTACTACACTGCTACTTGGTTGGGGCAACATCATATAAATATAGAGCTGCAGAAATACCCTTCTTGCTAGAGAAAGCTTTAATTTGGTCCACCTCCCAAAAAAGTATTTTTTGGCTTATTTTCATCCAAATACTTATTCCTAGAATCAGAAGCTAGAAGTGGCTCTCAGTTTTGATATGCCTCAAAATTCCCAGGTGTAGTTGTTAGAAAATGGCTTTCTGGTACCCATCCCCAAAAGTCTGATTCAGTGGGTCTGGAATGGATCTTGAGAATTTGGATTTCTCTCAAGTTCCCAACTGATGCTAATGCTGTCAGTCTGATGAATTACACTGCCCTGCTCCAGGGCTCATCTCTTTAACCACTCACAACTTGTTAGTGTATTAATGTTACAGTTCTTGTCAGACATTTTATAGAGATGATTGTTCTATATACATGGCTGTGTCTTCCTTGCATTCAAAGATTCTCAAAGAAAATCAAAAGCCAAAGTGGCTATATTAATATGAGACAGAGTAGATCCTAGATCAAAGAATATTGACAAGGATAAATACCATTTCATAATAGTAAAGAGACTGATTCATCAAGAGGACACGATCCTAAAAGTTGATGCATGTGTTAACAAAGCTTCAAAATATATGAAGCAAAACCTGATAGAACTGCAAGGAGAAATAGACAAATCTACAATTATAGTCAGATATTTCAACACCCCTTGCTCAATATTTGACAGAAGAAGTAGAGAGAAAATCAGTAAAGATATAGAAAACTTGAACCCTGTCAACCAACTTGACCCAATTGACATGTATAGAACACTCCATGGAACATTGTACATATCCTTCTCAAGTACACATGGAACATTCACCTGTGTGGATCATATTCTGGGCCAAAACAGAAGCTTTAATAAATGTAAAGGAATTTAAGTCATACAAACTATGTTCTCTACCACGATGGGATTATATTAAAAATCAGTAACAATGATGTACAGAAAATCTCCAATACTTGGAAGCTAAACAGACTTCTAAATAAGGGAAGGGTCAAAGAAGAGATCACAAGGAAAATTAGATCATATTTTCAGTTGGGAAATGAAACTACAACTTGTTACACTTTGTAAGCATAGCTACCGCAATATTATTAGGGCAAATTATAGCACTAAATAAATGACAATATTAGAAAAAGAAGAAAGGCCTCAGATTGATGGTGTCAGCTTCCACCTCAAAAAAACTAAGAAGAGGAGATAAACCCAGAGTATGTACAAGAATGGAAATAATGAAGATCAAAACAGAAATCAGTGAAAGAACAGAAAGAAAAAGAAAATCAGCAAAACCAAAACCTGATTTTTTAAAGACTAATAAAATGAATAAGCTCTACCCAGACTAGAGATCAGGACGAAAAGAGAAAAAATGCAGAATTCCAGTATCAGAGATGAGAGGTAACATCACGGCAGATTCTATAAACATTAAGAGGATAGTAAGAGAATATTCTAAACAGCTTATGCAAATAAATTCAACAATTTATATGAAATGGACAAATTCTTTGAGAGACAAAGACATTCCCAGATGTTACTACTGAGAAATTCTTTTCTGAAGCTGGAACACAGGGTCATCAGGGAAGAAATTTTATAACAACTCCCTTGAGCAGAAAACAACTGAGTAAAGCTGGCTATTCAGTAAACCCAAAAGAACACAATAGCCCTTGCCACACACTGCACATATAATAACTTCACCTGGTCTTACAGCTACCACTGCTCTTTGTAACGTTTGGCCCCATTTTCCCTTTATACTTGACCTGAAACTTTTGCTCAGAAGGTGTGCCCTTTTCTTTTTGTAGTGGAGCATACAAAAATGATGATTCTATTTCCGAGAAATATGCTTTCATTTGCTAAGAAAAGGATTAGAAAATAAAGTTGAGGAACATTGCCAAAAAAGCAGAACAAAAGGACAAAGAAATGGAAAATAGAAATAGGCAAACAAAAAAGAGGTCCAACATCCAAGTATTGTGAGTCCCAGAAACAGAGTACAGAGAACAAAGGACTTAATTTTTCACATTGAAAAAACCCAGAGGGTGCCATGAAATGAATGAAAATAACTCCCCACCCCCCCACTGTCCCAAGCATGTTGTGAAAGTTGACAACATTGAGGACAAAGAGAACATAGTACAAGCAGCTAGAGATCACATGTAAAGGATCAGAAACTATAATGGCTTTGGGTTTCTCAAAAGCAATGTGGGAATGGTAGTGGAACAATGCCTTCAGAATTCTGAAGAAAAATAGTCACCAATTAGAATTCTATACCAACCCAAACTATCAGCAATGAATGATTAAAATAAGAATATTTTCAGACATACAAAGTTTCAAAATGTTGCCTCCTATGCCCCCTCTGTCAAAAAGCTACTTGAAAACATGCCCCCTCGACATGAGAGGAAAAACAAGATGGGAGACAGGAGATCTGGTGCACAGATGGGGCAGAGGCAACCTCCATGAGGAAGATGAAGGATGAGCCCAGGATCCATTGTGTACAACATGGAGCAGAGAAGCCTGATTCAAAGGCTAGACACACTGAGTGCTGTGATCACCAGGATCTGTACTGGGAGTGTACTGTCTTTTTAACCTGAAGATGTTATGGCAGGTGAGCCTAGCCCAGATTCTTTTCTGTATTTTTTTTTCTTTGATCATGTATGAATGAAGTTCCTACTATCCTCTCCATGTCCTGCTGTCTGGTCATCTGAGGATGCTCATTTCCACCTCCACCAATATGTTCTTCTGTGAGCTGGAGGTGTGACACAGAGAGCTTAAAAACAGAAGGTACAACAACGACAAAAACAAACAGCCTAATTCAGTAATGGGCCATGGACTTCAGTAGACATTTCTTCAGAGAAGGTATACCAGTGGCCAGGAAGTACATAAAAAGATATTCAGCATCACTAATCATTAGGGAAATGCAAATAAAAACTATAATGAGATACCACTTCATACACATTAAGAGGGCTATTATCAAAAACACAGAAAATAGTACGTGTTGGCAAGGCTGTGGAGAAATCAGAACCCCATGTAGTGCTGGTGGGAATATAAAATGGTGTGGCTGCTGTTGAAAACAGTATAGCAGTTCCTCAGAAAGTCCAACATAGAATTACCATACGATCCAATGATTACACTTCTAGGTGTATACCCAAAAGAATTCAAAGCAGTATCTCAAAGAGTTATTTGTACACTTGTATTCATAGTAGCATCATTCGCAAAGTATACACCAACAGATGAATGGATAAACACGCTGTGGTATATACATAGGATGGGACCTGATCCAGCCTTAAAAAGGAAGGAAATTCTGACACGCACAACATGGATGAGCCTTGAGGACATTATGCTAAGTGAAATAAACCAGTCACAAAAAGACAAATACTGTATGATTCCACTTATCTGAGGTACCTGTCTTCACAAAGAAAACAATGTGGTAGCCACCAGGGGCAGGGGATACAGAGTTTCACTGGGGAAGATGAAAATTCTGGAGATGGTTGGTAATGATGGCTGTACAACAGTGTCGATGTACTTAGTGCCACAGGGCTGTCTGTACATGGCAAATTTTATGTATATTTTGCCACAATAAAAAACAAAAACCAGGGGCGCCTGGGTGGCGCAGTCGGTTGGGCGTCCGACTTCAGCCAGGTCACGATCTCGCGCTCCGTGAGTTCGAGCCCCGCGTCGGGCTCTGGGCTGATGGCTCAGAGCCTGGAGCCTGTTTCCGATTCTGTGTCTCCCTCTCTCTCTGCCCCTCCCCCGTTCACGCTCTGTCTCTCTCTGTTCCAAAAATAAATAAACATTGAAAAAAAAAATTAAAAAAAAAAAAAACAAAACAAACAAACAAAAAAAAAACCAGAAGATAGAGAGTAACCCACACCCGATCACAGTCCTGCCAGATGTCTGGTTCTTGGTTGGCATTACAGCTGTGACAACAGCCCAGAGGCGGCAAGACCTCCATTTCTCAGGACTCTCTCAGCTGCCCTCTGACTTCCCCAGTAGAGGCTCTTGTAAATCCTCAAAGAACCTGAAGCCAGACTAGGCCCTTGTGGCATCTTTCTTCCCCTAGCTTTCCTTAGATTGGCCGGTTTTTCTTGCTCTGTAGTCTCCCCAACCCAAACCCAAGTGTTGTCTCGAAGGTAGAATGTAGATGGTAGAGCTATAAAGAAAAACAAAGGAATGATTATCACAAAAACAAGGCAGTGGTCACCACTCATAGGAAAGGAGTGAGAAACAGTTGGGAAGCAGGATTCTGTGGCTTTCAAGATACTAGTCATGTTCTGTTTCTGAACCTGGGAGGTGGGTGCATGGACATTTGTTGTGTTTGTTCTTTTTCAAATAAAGTTGTATATATGCACTCTTCATATTATACTTTCATAAAAGAATTTTTTAAATATTTTAATTATGTAATCGACATCAGAATAAATGTAGCAGCAAGTATGTCATACTCTTTTTTAAATTTATTTATTTTGAGAGAGAGAGAGTGTGCATGCACATGTGAATGGGGGAGGGGAAGAGAGAGAGAGGGAGAGAGAGAATCTCAAGCAGGCTCCACGCTGACAGCACGGACATGGGGCTCGAATTCATGAACTGTGAGATCATGACCTGAGCCAAGATCAAGAGTCAGACACTTAACTGAGCCACCAAGGTACCCCAAGTGTGTCCTGCTCTTTAATTTCTTTTTAACGTTTATTTATTATTAAGAAACAGAGACAGAGCACGAGCATGGGGGGGGGGGGGCGCAGAGAGAAGCGGAGACACAGAATCTGAGGCAGGCTCCAGGCTCTGAGCTGTCAGCACAGAGCCTGACACAGGGCTTGAACTCACAAACCGCCAGGTCATGACCTGAGCCGAAGTCAGACGCTTAACCGACTGAGCCACCCAGGCGCCCCCTAACTCTTAAATATATCATAATAGCTCCACTTTTCAGTGTTGCATTGAACTTCTTCCTTTCATGAGTTTGTATTTTAGTATGCTTCATAATTTGTTGGAAGTAATTGCTTCAGTCTCTTGGTATGTAAATCAGAATGCTTGGCCTTTCTTTGCCATCCCACACTTCCACTTTGGCTCCCACGGATTTTGTGTTTATTTGGTACCAAAGACTTATTTAGGTAAATCAGTTATATTTGAGTTTGTGATTATAATTGATCATAAACATTACTTGTAATAAACTGTGAATGATTTTTTTTCAATGTTTGTTTATTTTTGAGAGAGAGCATGTGCATGAGTGGGGTAGGGGCAGAGAGAGAGGGAGTCAGAGGATCCCAAGCAGCCTCCACACTGACAGCAGAGAGCCCAATGTGGGCTCGAACCCATGAACTGTGATATGACCTGAGCCAAAGTCAGATGCTTAACCCACTGAGCCACCCAGGTGCCCCAAACTGTGAATGTTTTTAGATTGAGCTCTTAAATATAGACATCCTACAACTACATATTAATTCTACATATTTATTTTGGGAGTTCTTAAATCATAGATTAGACCCTCCTTTCTCCATGTGTTTTGTGCATGCCGTATTTCTGAATGTTTCATATCCATAACAAAATTGAGTGTTCCCTCCTTTGTGTCACCACCAAATCCAGTACATGTTAATATATCTGTACCTAATGCTTCTATGGAAATTTGTTTATCTGTGTTTTCCATTAGGTGGTGAGCTCCTTGAGAGCAAAGATCAGGCCTTATTCCTTATCTTTATCTCTTTATTGCAAGATCACATTTATCATATGGCCAAATAAGAAATATTTTATTTGGGATAGAGGGAACGACCTGAACCAAACTGCAGAGGCATGAAGAAGACATACTCAGGGAGTAGAACTGTTCCAATGTAGCCAGAGCCCTGGGGGACCTGCGGTGGGAAAAAGTGGTGAGACACGAGGCTGGAAGGATGGGCTGTGGGTAGATTGTAATGATCCTTGACTGCCACTTTGAGAAATCTGAACTTGATTCTGTCGACACTGGTTAGCAACTGCTGATTTTTAAGTAAACCATGACAGGCTGGAGCTGTGCTTTAGAAAATGGCCTCTTGTCAGCATCCGTGTGTTAGATGAAATGGAGAAGAGGGTGGGTCAGGGGAGCCAGTAAGAGGCTGACTAGAGCAGTAGAAGGAAAGACACACTGACTACGTGTGGGTACTTCCTTTTTTTTTTTTTTTTCCCCCTGAAGCTGCTTACTGTAATACATCTACATTCCTAAAGACATTTTGAGAGACAGGTAGTGGATGTAAAATTTTTCGGAAACTTTAATTTTTTTTCATTTATGACATTGTGACATTTTACTTCAAATATGCACAACGAAGCGTACTTTTTAGGCCTACACACACATGCCTATATATGTATACACATATGTATATATTGATATGTGTGTGTGTGTAGTATTTAAATATATCTGCTCAAAGTTTTGATAGCTGTCATTAATTACAAATTTGATCCTTCTTAAGACTAGTTTTCTTAAGAGCTTGTTTAGCCTGTTTCTCTGCTGTATTACAATTTTCATTTTCATATCAAGTATTCATATTCACACAACCAATAAGTTTTTTTTTTTTATTTTTTTTTTTATTTATATATGAAATTTATTGTCAAATTGGTTTCCATACAACACCCAGTGCTCATCCCAAAAGGTGCCCTCCTCAATACCCATCACCCACCCTCTCCTCCCTCCCACCCCCCATCAACCCTCAGTTTGCTCTCAGTTCTCAACAGTCTCTTATGCTTTGGCTCTCTCCCACTCTAACCTCCTTTTTTTTTTTTTTCCTTTCCCTCCCCCATGGGTTCCTGTCAAGTTTCTCAGGATCCACATAAGAGTGAAACCATATGGTATCTGTCTTTCTCTGTATGGCTTATTTCACTTAGCATCACACTCTCCAGTTCCATCCACGTTGCTACAAAAGGCCATATTTCATTTTTTCTCATTGCCACGTAGTATTCCATAGTGTATATAAACCACAATTTCTTTATCCATTCATCAGTTGATGGACATTTAGGTTCTTTCCATAATTTGGCTATTGTTGAGAGTGCTGCTATGAACATTGGGGTACAAGTGCCCCTATGCATCAGTACTCCTGTGTCCCTTGGAAGGAAACTGATCCCATTCACAATTGCACCAAGAAGCATAAAATACCTAGGAATAAATCTAACCAAAGATGTAAAGGATCTGTATGCTGAAAACTATAGAAAGCTTATGAAGGTAATTGAAGAAGATTTAAAGAAATGGAAAGACATTCCCTGCTCATGGATTGGAAGAATAAATATTGTCAAAATGTCAATACTACCCAAAGCTATCTACACATTCAATGCAATCCCAATCAAAATTGCACCAGCATTCTTCTTGAAACTAGAACAAGCAATCCTAAAATTCATATGGAACCACAAAAGGCCCCGAATAGCCAAAGTAATTTTGAAGAAGAAGACCAAAGCAGGAGGCATCACAATCCCAGACTTTAGCCTCTACTACAAAGCTGTCATCATCAAGACAGCATGGTATTGGCACAAAAACAGACACATAGACCAATGGAATAGAATAGAAACCCCAGAACTAGACCCACAAACGTATGGCCAATAAGGTTTTTTTTTAATTTTTTTAATGTTTATTCATCTTTGAGAGACACAGAGAGATGGAATACGAGCGTGGAAGGGGCAGAAAGAGGGAGACACAGAATCCGAAGCAGGCCCCAGGCTCTGAGCTGTCAGCACAGAGCCCAACACGGGGCTTGAACTCACGAACTGCTAGATCATGACCTGAGCCGAAGTCGGACGCTCAACCGACTGAGCCACCCAGGCGCCCGTATGTGTATTTCTAACATTAGTATCAAATTTTAGTGCTACTTTTTTGGAACCAGACAATAGTTACTTGATAATGATTGGCTGTAGATGAAAATTTTCTATAGAGAAGTTTATCCCAAGTTGTGCTAATCTAATTCTCCTTATTTTCAACCTTGTATCTCAACATGTCCTGACCTAGTCATTTTCTTCTGCTTCCAAAACCACATTTGCCCAGGTGCTCCTTGCAACAAAACCCAACCAGTTGCCCAAGATAGAACCTTCGAAAACTCAGGTTACATTTCTGACCCCTCCACACCTAAATCTGGCCTGCTCGGTATCCTGGTATCTATCCACAGAACTTCTGTCCATCCATACCAGCCTCGCCCTCAGTTGAACGCAGTCATCTATAGCCTGACTACTGCAACTATTCTTCCTGTGCTCCAGTCCTTTCTATACCACAGCCAAATTGATTTTCCGAAGTGCAAGACTGTTGTATCATCTCCCTACTTAAAACACTTCAGAGAAGTAGACTTCAAACCTTTTGGCCTATGGCTCACAGTGAGAAATAAATTCAAAGTCATGACCAAATACACACACACACACACACTCACATTTCGTGTTTTCTGTTCTATCCTATTTTGATCTCTTGTTGAACAAGTAAAGCTGGTTGAGACCTATGAAAATGATTTCAGAGCTAACTAATAGATGAGCTCCTATGGTGTGAAAAGCGCTGTGTTTTTGGATTCTTATCATCCAAAGGATAAAAACCGACCTCTGTAACAAGAATGACGGGGCTCTTTGTATTCTGCCATCTGCTCATTTCTGTAGCCCCAACCCTTGGCCCCTGTCATTTGATGTCCCAGCTTTCCTGGACCCAGATAGTCCCAGAGTGATGCTGCCCTCCTTTGCCTTTGACTACCCTTCCCCTTCTCCACCCCCACCTGCTTCGTTAATTCTGCTAGTCCTTCCCATGTCAGCGTCAGTGTCACTTCCTTCAGGAGTTGTTACCCTGATTGTATTTATAAAGTGTTTATCATATACCAGTCACTGTGCTAAACCCTTCACCTGGATTTTTTTTAAGCTCCAGTTGTGAGAATAGGTGCTCACTAAGTATTTGTTGGATGAATTGATTTCACATCATGCCCCTGCGGTTGTTGTTTGGGACTGGAATGGTATGTATTTAATATTATCTCTATGTTAGAATCTCTACAGTACTTAGAATCTACTTGTGAGCATTTGTCTCCATATGTTTTCTGCACTGATGGCCAGTGGGTCATCTGTGGGTACAAGTGCCATGAGAGATGTAATGATTTCTTCAGGCTTGAGAGGAAAGTGTAGTCTGCCTCCTGTCACCTGAGAGTATCTTAGGAGGAGAATGTCATAAGATGCTAACAACTGCCTCAATATTTTATGTTGTTAACTCATTTTCTTTGATGGTTGCTTTTGAAGCCTAGTTTAATCTAGCAATTCCTATTATTAGAAGTACACTGAATCAGACTATAAATGTTATGCAGCCATGATCAAGGAAACTTACAATTTTAATCTGAATAAGGGTCACAATACCAAGTCACAGTACATTAACCATAATATAAAGCCAGAAGGTAAATTGGTTGAAAAATAATGACTCTACTTTGCTTTACAGTCAGTGAGTCTGAGCCCTTTATAGCCTGGGAAACAGAATGAACATGGTAAATAGTTTCAACTTTAGGTAATTATTACTATTTACAAATAGTAATGACTCACAGCCTTTTTAATAGTCCTCAAAAAACCATTGTAAGATAAAAACAGCACACATTTTCTCAGGCTGAGAAGTTTTCTAACAATATCAAATCTATCTCAGATGGACATAGAAGGGTCTGATAAATTCTATTCTGGCTGACCTGAGGACATTTAGTGCTCTTCTGACCGTATATGTTCTTGAATAAGAAAATAAAATAGCCCACACAGCTCCCGTTGGTAACAATAAACACAATTTCCAAAATGATTATTAGTACTTTTTTTAAAGGACACTGTTAACATATGAGTTCCTAAACTGATATCAACCAGTTTCTAAAAGTCAATAACCACTTAGGAACACATAATTTCTTGGCTCTGTTCTTTAGAATGCGTGCATATCACAATAAATTAAAATTCTAATGTCACATTGTAACTGTTCATTTCATATCATCTCTTTTTAGATATTTGCAATTCTGTGAATCAACAATAAAGTGGAAGTGAGAAAGCTCAAACAAAAGTGAATTGGTTTAGTAGTCAGGAAAACTTAATTCTAGTCCATATTCTGTTTTTGAATATCAGTATGACCATAGGCATATCATTTCACCTGTTTGCATCTCAGGCTCTTCATCTATAAAAAGGAGGAGGTTAAAATCATAGCGTGACCATTTTCAAAAGGATTTTCTGTGATTCTAAATTAGCATTAAACGAGACCTTATCATATATCAATGGGAAAACCCTTTGTCAATTTAAATAAATTTAACAGATGGTTTTGTCTCATTTCTCTAGATTTCTTTCATATAGGGGATGTAGAATCTCCAAGGTTTGGAAAACATTTCAAAAATGGAACAAAATCCAAATAACCGAACTACCATTCATTGACTTCAGAGTATCCATGTTTCTATAAGTGCATGATCCATCAAATTTACAAACCCACTTACTGAATCCATGATTTACAGGAAGAGGAAAAATGTTTATTTATATATTCTGTGATTGAGCTTTAAGCCTGAGAAGTCAGTCAAATTTCTCTTGATCAGTTGCTTCCTGATCTGTGGGAATTAGGAAGTTTGAGAAGAGATGTGAGTACCAATCAGAGCAAATCTAGTTGGATCCTATCAACTTAGAGGCTGCTCCACTTTTAGAAAAACTTCTTACTGAAGGAAAATTTACAACAGAAAAACGTACATAAGTGTACATTTGCTGTCTTTTCAAAAATTGAACACATCCATGTAACCAGTAGCCCAATCAAGAAACACACCAGCATCCCAGAAGCCCCCATTGTGCTCCCTCTCAGTCACTTCGTTCCCCAAAGGTCACCACTCTCTTAGCTCCCAACAACATAATTTAATTGTGCTTGGTTTTGGACCTTGCATAAATGAAACATTACTCTAAGTACTCTTTTGTGACTTCTTTCACTCAATTTTATATTTATATATAGTGTTGAGTGTAGTTGCAATTGTCATTGCTGTAAAATACTCCATAACTAGACCACCCCCCTAATTTATCCTTTCCAGTTTGGCCTATTATGAATATTGTCATTATATACCTTATTTTATGTCTTTTGGTGAACACATGGACCCATTTCTATAGAGGAGACTGATCCATTTTTAAATGTAGCCTTTTGTGATACTTTGGCATATAGACTACCCATTATTGGAAGATTGGGTAGAAATTATCTTTCTAAGTATCAAAAGGCATGATTAATTTTAGTTCAAACCAGCCTACTTGTTTCTCTTCTCTCGCCAAGACATACCCGTTGAGATGGGAGATGAACAGAACATGTCTCCTCTGCATGAAGAGGGACAAGTTGAACAGAGTTGGGAAACACTGATCCTAAGCAACACCCAGGGATAGGAAGCAGTGGTTTTTTCGCTTTTGCTTTCATTCATTAATACAGCAGCAGTTTGTGGGTAGAAAGAGCTTTAAATATGGTAAACTTAAAGTTTCAGATTCACCAAAACTTCTCTAATGTTTTCTCCTTGCATATCACGAAAAGTTGACAGTAATTAGATCACAAAACCACCCACAAACTTGGTCACCCAGCTTTTATTTATACTTGTATTAGACAGTCTCCCTTTTAATGCCCCCAACTATGCAGTTCTGATGTGCGTAGGCAGACATTTCAAGAAGAAAATGCCTGCAGACTCCAGGGACGGGATAAAGGCCTAACCATTTCAGATCTTCTTCTTCAAGTTTCCTGAAGTGTTTTGTTTTGTTCTTTTTAACCACTTAGACCCCATGCCACAATAAATTATTAAAGGATTTGTAGTTCACAATTCACCCTCTCAGGCAATATTTCATTCTATTGTCTTAGTAACCCTCTGAGGGTAGACAAGAAAGGCTGTGTGTGAAAATGTTCTAGCTTAATTTGGAAAGTGCCATCCATTTGTAACTGATCTTATTATGAGCTGTTTATTATTTTTGTAACTGGAAATTTCCAAACTTCTTCCATCCCCTTCTTCTCACAATACTGCTCTTTATTTTCCCCCTTGGCATGAGGGCGAGGCAGCTAGGAGAACGCTGCACTAAGCTTTCCATTGCTTGGAGCATCTTCTGATCCCCCTTTTAATTTTATTTTTTAGCCAGTAAGCACTTAATCCTTTTGATGGTGTTATAGTAGAAGGTGTTGGACTAGGCAGTGGCTTGTCATATGGCATCACTGGCAAAATCCAGGCCTCCAGCTGTTTCTCTGTCTTCCAGGGCCGTGTTCAGATCACAGCACTAAGCTGGGGGCTCCCTGAGGGGAGAAGGTGCTAGTTACTCACACAGTTCCTCTGGCTTCCATGCATATCCATACATCTGAGGTCTGCAAAAATGCCCAGCATGCACATTACTTGGTCTTGAGGCATGTGGATTTTTGTTCCATATTCAAACCATGTGACCAAGACCACAAAAACTTGGATAAGATGATTCTTTTTTAAAAACCATATTGCACAGCCACTCTGCTGCCCTTTGATGTGTGGACATTCTATCATTTGACTAGCTTCCCCTTCCTTTTTTTTTTCACTCAGAAATATCATTTGATCCGGGATTCTGAGAGAGTCTTAAATCTGTTCTCCCTAGTATGCAGCTTTAAATATTCCGGAGAGCAAATATTCTCATTTCGATTTTAGCTTACAGAACAGTATTACTGAAAATTGCCTCCACCCTTAAGCCACGTTGGTCTGAGTCCTGTGGGGGCTTGCTTACTCCTCGCGGCCAGATTTCTTGGGCTGTGAACATTGTCAATACTGTAATTCACTGTCATTTGAAAAACGACAGTTTTATCTGAGTACTTCTTCCTCCATCACGCTAGTATTCACCTTGGCTGTTACAAATTACAGAGAGTATCGTTTTTTTTTTCTGAAATAAGTTAAATTGGGAGAAAATTCTATGGTATATTGTTTCATTTCGTAGACATGCTGCTGAGTCATTTCACCTTCATAACTGGGCTAGTTTTCACCAATACCTTTAATTACATCAGTTTTTTTTTTAATAAAACTCATTTCTTATTGACTTTCGCTCTACTTAATAAATTCTTCCTGGTGAAACAGGACCTTACTGGGACAGCATATAAAATGACCCCTTATTACAGCTGAAGGTGGGGTGCATTTTTCTATCTCATTTATTTCTCATTTCTATTAGCAGTGTACGTTTCTTGTTTTTTTTTACACTGAACTAAATTGACTGAAAGCTTTATCTCTCTATTACATGGGCTGGCCATACCTTATGAAATAGAATTCTTAATAGCTTGTACTGTACATTAAAAAAAAAAGATCTTTGATAATTTGAATAGTATTTTAAATGACACTTTAAAAAAGCTCAAGGAGAATTATTTTTATAAAGTCTAATTATTTTATATTGTGAGTAATTGTTCCCTAATTATCTATCTGTATTTTTTTTTACTGATGGCTTTCTGATAGCACACACTTGTAGCTAAACACATAGAACAACAACAACAAAAAAGGAGACATTTTACTGAAGAATATACAGAGACATTTTCCTTAATTGTGCCTGGTGTAGGCTTCAATGTAAGATTAACTTTTATTTGCCTTCACTATACCCTCCCTCAATCCTATTCTCCCTATGCCCACCCCATTCCCCTCAGTAACTGTGTGTAATTCACAGTTATATCTCTGTGCTAATAATTAGTCCATTAGCGGCACTGTTTTGGTTGGGTGTTACCTAACTGTGTAGCTTTTTATGGAGCTTTATTTTAAACCCAATGTCATCTCTTCTTAGCACATCAGTTTTTCTTCTCGTTTTGACAGATCTGTCCCTCCCCACCTGATCCTGGTACACCACCACCCTGTCCCATCACACCACGCACTGATTAAAGGCAAATCCCTTTTGCATTCCCTTCCTACACCTCTACTCCGGGATTTTGTCAGCAGAGTTAGCCTTTAGCTTAGCCCGCGTAGGGATGTAACAACACACAAATTTAAAGCAAGGGCCCCTAGTCTAGAAATCTGTCTTCCACTGGTCCTGTCCTATAATGCCCCAAATCATACCTATATTATCTGTTGCTCTACTTTGTATTTAGGCATTAAGGGCTGCCATTAAAATGTAAATATCATGAGAGGGCTAACCCACCTACGTCTTAGGTCGAATTTGTTTCTTCCTGTCTTCCTTCCTTCCTTGCTCCCTCCCTCTCTCTCTTTTTTTCTTTCTTTCACTACAGAGGCAATAATAAATCATTGGAATCTAAGAAAATTAGACATAAGATAATTGATATTGGGGAAAAGCAAGAGAAATAGAAAACCCTGGGAAATGGAGTCACCCTAAAATGGCATTAGAGAATGCTGATTTAGGGGTATTAAAAATAATTAGGGTTGGGGGCAAAGGGGAGAAAAAGTGAAAAGTGAAAGCAAATGGTGACATCAGATAATGAAAAAGGGAGACCCTTAAAAAAGCAACTCCATCTCCTACTCAGTTTTGTTGGAAATATGCCTAGGTGTTATTCCTGGAAACTAGTGGTGGTACTACTTCAGCAGTTTCTCTTAATGGGCTATTCCATGCCACTGTCTTTATTACACTTAATTTACTATTGAATTACATTCCTCACCCCAAGCTTTGTCAATCCCATGACCCCTTCTTCTGCCCATTTATGCATGTGCTCTTGCTACTGGGTATTGGGTGTTGTGACACAAATTGACTATTCCAAAGGCTTTTCCTAACTCCCTTCTACCTTAAATTTTTCTTTTTATAGAGGGGGAGAAATAAAACAACCACCAAAGCCAAACTGGTAGTCATTTTCCAGACTCCCTTGCAGCAGAGGGTAGCCATATTGCCGAAACCTCACTCTTCAGACATAAAGGGATATCTGCCTTACAAGCTTTTGGGGAAACTGGCTGAAAACCTAATACAATTCTGAATGTGATCATTTGAAAAACAAATCTGAACTTCTTAGGAAAAGGAGAGTCAATTCTGACAGCAACCCTATAAAAATATAGCGTTATATCATCTGAAGAGGAAACTAAGGTTCAGAGAAGCTAAGCAACTTACCCAAAGTAACACAGCCTATAAATTGTAAGACAGAGACCTAACACCAGGGCTTCCCTCCCACTGCTTTGTGCTGCCTGTTGGTCACCCGTGTATAAAAGTAAGATGTATCTACACATTTAAAAGTCACATCAATTAAAACTTCACTCATAAATCTGTTGAGTTGTTTCCCATTTTTCCAGGGTTGCAGCTTTATTCTCCAAGCAACTTGATTTAATTCCAACTTTAGTCTGATCCTCCCTGGATGCCCTCTGTCTGGATATTTGTGTGTGTGTGTTCTTCCCCAGAAGGTGTACTCACTTGCTGATCTGCTTTTTACTGTTTCCTTTGACCCACATTCTTTTCCTTTCTTGAATTGACCAGGGATAGAATCCATGCAACGGCACTAATCCTCAACCTGTCTTCTCCCGGGACCACAGAAAATGGGTGTGTTTCACTCATTTCCCCATTTTGCTAATAGGTCTCCTGCCATGTCTGTCCCCTTATCTTTGTATCTCCCATCCAAACACTCCTCCTAAGGTGATACAGGGGGAAGAGGTATATCTTTTTCTAGTAGCAAATTTACTTAGTCTGGTAGGTAGAACAGAAGATGTGGCTTCTTGCCCCGTGCTACCTTCATTTAAATTTGGGGTCGGGTCATTTATCCACTCCATTTGTCTTAGTTTAGGCTACTTTCACAAAGTAGGCTGATGGCTTAAATAACAGAAATTTCTCACAGTTCTAGAGGCTGAGAAGTCTGAGATAAGGTGCCAGCATGGTCTGTGGCTGGTGAGGGCCCTCTTTCTGGTTTGCAAATGGTCAATTTCTTGCTATGTCCTCACTTGGCAGAGAAAGAGAGCTTCTCTTTTTGTGTTATTTCTTGGAAGGGCACTAATCCCATTCATGAGGGCTCCACCATCATTATCTAATCACCTCCCAAAGGCCTCACATCCAAATATCATCACACTAGGGATTAGGCTTCAACTTTTAAATTTTAGGATGGTGGGAACACAAACATTCCATCTATTGCACTGTCCCTTTGTTTTCCTACCTGTAAAAAGGGATAAATGCTATCTTTCTCACCTTACCTGAGGGGGATATTATGAGGAGGGCTAATCATTTACTTAAGTAAATGGTTTACTTAAGTAAATTTTACTTAAGTTTACTTAAGTAAACTTACTTTACTTAATGGGTATCTACTATGGAACAGGCATAGTGCCTGAACCTGGAGAAACAACGATTATAAGGCAAGGTTCCTGCCCTGATTGCAGTGGTAGAGATAGACTTATAAAGAGAAAGTTCCAATTTATGAGAAGCACTAAAATAAAAATGTGCATATGCTGTGGGAACGCAGGCTGGCAGTTCAGGAAAACCTCCATGTAGAGTTTGTGTCTAAGCCTCAAAAGACAAACAAGGGAAAGGAGACAAAGAACATTTCAAGCAAGGGAGACTGCATTGACAGAGAAATGACCCAGAACCAAGATGGCAGGGATGGCAGAGAGGATGCACCTGGTGCTATAGGCAAGGGCTGGGCCAGGACTGTGAGCCTCATGAGGGAGGGCAAGGATCACATCTTAATCATCTTTGTATCCATCATCTAGCAAAGTACCTGGCATCAAGGAAGGTGCTTAATAATTGTTCATTACATGTTGAATGAATGGAGGGCTTATGGGAGATCACACAAATACTTACAACACAAGTAGAAATTGGTGAGGACTATAAGGGAGATACAGATAAAATGTATGAGAGTGGGAGGCGGGGTGGGAAAGGCAAGGGTGTCTCCATGGAGGAGAAGAAGACTGTGAAATAGGCCTTCATGGATGGATGAGGTTTATCAGCGTGGCTTCTCTTCTTCTCTTCTGTGTCACATTCTTCCATTCGCCAACCTCTTGACACTGGCTTAAGTTTCCCTCCACCCCCTCTTCTTCCTAGCTTCCTTCCTGGATTATTTCTTTCATCCTGTGTAGAAGCCCTTCCTCCTCTCTAATAAGCCGGAGGGTAGAAAGGCGTTGCTTGAGCCCTTTCACCTCTCCTCTGGAGGAATCTTATTGCAAAGACTTGAGATAGAGTAGCTGGCAAACTTACATCTTTAAAGATCCAGAGCTCCGGGGTAAAGAAGGAAGGACCCAAAGGTCTTTAGCAACATTGAAATGAACAGAACATACAAATAGTAAAGCTGATCGGGTAACTTCATGAACCTGAAACCCAGAAAAACAGTTATGAGGATATACCATGGTGTTTTGGTTTAAAGTAATGTAATTTATGGATTAGCATTCAGGTTTGAGAGATCTACAGGTATGTAGGTCTAAAATGTAAGAATTAGTTAAGAGATTGACGGGAGAGCATTTGGGCCTAACCCTACACCAGCACATACTGCCTTTAAGGACAGGGGAAAGAAAATAACAATAAAGATACAAACAAAGGGGGAATGTTAAATCCTACCGTGGCATAATTAAGCAATACATGTACATATATATATATATATATATATATATATATATATATATATATATACCTGTGCACACACGTAAAGGATTACAACAAGGCAAGGCTATGATGAACACGCGGGACTATTGGTGTCCAGTATCCATTGCAACAAATCCAAAGCAATCATACTTTCAAAAGATCAGGAGAAGGGGAGTTTTAAAACAGTGTCCTCTGAAAGCAGGAAGGGAAGTTCATCTCCTGCCTCAAAAAATACATGTAGCTACCCACACTTGGTTTAAAAGAGATCATTAGTTTGAAGAAATAATTAAGAAATCAAATAATAAGTGGGACACCCTAATACCTTCACTAACAAAGAAGACGGCTCTAGCACGTTTTCTGGTCAAATACATTTCTACTAAATACAGAAACTAAATAAGGAGGATGGGCTATATTCTAGGATCGCATAAAGAAACTGTAGTTAAAAAAAAAATCCATTTAGGGGCGCCTGGGTGGCTCAGTCGGTTAAGCGGCCGACTTCGGCTCAGGTCATGATCTCGCGGTCTGTGAGTTCAAGCCCCGCGTCGGGCTCTGTGCTGACAGCTCAGAGTCCAGAGCCTGTTTCGGATTCTGTGTCTCCCTCTCTCTGACCCTCCCCCGTTCATGCTCTGTCTCTCTCTGTCTCAAAAATAAATAAATGTTAAAAAAAAATTTTTAAAAATCCATTTAAATATTTAACAAAATATTATCATACATGCTGGAAAGCGTCAATATGCATCCAAAGAGATTTGAAATGTTTATCATGTTTTAAACTGTTGAGCATTGGATAGGAAAGCACAGGACTGTTTGGCCACACTGCTCAAGGGGCTGGGAACTAGTAGGGTCAGACCCAAGCTGTCAGTCAGCATGGGCTGGTGCTGGGAGTCATCTCTGCCACCTGAATTTCCTTCTTTGCAGATCTCTGCTCTTCGAAGAGCAAGGCTATATACAAACTCAAAAAGACAAGAAATAGTTTCTTGGCAAGAGTAGAAACCATCATGTTGATGTTTATTCTTCCATTTACTTTGGTTCCATACATAAATTATGCTGAGAAAATAGTGGCATCCTCCAATGGGCAATGACCTCATTTTAGCTGTATCTTCCTAAAATGATATCCGAAAAACAAATCCACCCCCCTCTAAAATTGCTTACAAAGAATAGATCTTTTATCATTCTGAAAGAGTTCATTCTTACTTGCAGGTTGATGATATAACTTCATCTAACTTCCCAACTTCCGTTCTGTTAAGCATGTTATTACAAGCCATGTTCAACTTGGATTCTTTTTTTAATGTTTCCTTTGATTCTTCTGTTTCAGTTTTTTAAAATGCTTTGTTTTTGAGAGTTTTCTTGCATTTCCTGAGCCGTCAGAGTGTTTCAAGAGAAACACTGAGCCATTTAGGCTGCAGTTGTGTGTGTGTGTGTGTGTGTGTGTGTGTGTGTGTGTGTGTGTTTAAATCCAATGCTGCCTGCGAACAAACGTTGTATTGTATATTATACGGAGCTGCCTCCTCTCCTTCTTGAACAGAGCACCTGGTGTTACTGGTTTCAAAGAATATTTTGAGATTGGCAGTTGGAGTCTCTTCATAGAAGTGTAACGGCGCTTCCCAGAAAGCTTGAAAAATGATATTCAAAGTGAAGGAGAATAGAGAATAGGTGTCACCCTCTAAAAGAATAGTAAGCAGCCGCAAGAACCTTCATTCAGAAAGGATTCAGAGAGAAAATGGAGACGTCTGAGAACCAGCTTTATAGCTCCGTGTGAGCTTAGAAGATTGAGTAGCCTCTTGAAACAGGGTTCTGCCTGATCTGTCTGCCAGCATGTTTCTTGTGTGAAAGCAAAACAAAACAAAACCAAACCAAGGCTTTCTGCTTCAGGCAGTATCCCAGAAAAGTTCCATTCAAAAGCTAGAAATCGCACAAGTTTTCGGGCAACTTGGAAAGTGTTGCCCAAAACTCCTGCCTATTAAAAAGAAAAAGACTGGTGGAATAAAGAGGTTTCACAACAGATCTGGCCTCTGGTGGGAAGGCTCTTGATACACCATTTTCAAGTCTTGATTTCATAGCCACCAACCCCCCCCCCCACTTCCTCTCCAGTGCACATACAAGATTAGCAAACCTGCTTTGAAGGTTAAAATGAAAAATATTCAAAGTCAATTCCATAAGACATGAGGTACTTTCCTTATCTTGCTCTGCATCCTAGAGCTCACAAATGTTCCCTGCAGCTGCTCACCGATCAGAAATCATTTTGCAAAAGTCAAACTTTTATTCACCCCAGATATGGGATAAATCAGAAGCAAAGGAAATTACCTTCTTGGAAGTCTCCTTCACAAATGGAGTAGGTACCTCGACTCCTTTTCCTGAACATGCTTCCCATAAAAGTAGGGGCTCTGAATCTTGGATTGCACATCGATAAATAAACTTCTAACAAAGTCGTGGGAAGAGTATCAGACTAAGGCCTTGACCACTTAGAAAGACTTAGAAGCCTGAACTGTGAGTATTTGTTTTGTGTCATCAGCTAGCATAATAATTATGGTGATTTATTTTTCTACAGTCTTTCTTATGAAGCAATATCCTTTATGATCAAGTACTTAGAAATTCATGCATAAAGTATATTTACTCCTCGGAACTGGCAGATATGAAGTGAAATAGATTATGAGGAACACAATTTTTCTGGACAACATTGTTATAAAAGCCATTTTTTATTTGTACCTTGCTTATTCAAAGCAGGCCAGGGAATAGTACAAATGAACCAGTAAAAGCCTAGCACATGTACATGGCCACACATGAAGATCTATGTGCCATTTTCATTTTCAAAAGCCAACATATTGCTTTGATAAGCTATAGAATAGGTAAAACTAGACAGTATTAATCTTATCACTCTCTAGCAAGTGTTATAATGTCTAATTAACTTATCCATAATCACATAGTGAGGAGCCAAACCCATGTCTATTAGACCCACTTCTCCATTTGGACTCCGCAAATGTCGGTAGGTAGGCAGAAAAGCAGGCACAGAGGCAGACTAGCAGGAAAAAAAGGAATCTTTTCATTGCCTCCTAATATGACTGCCTTCAAGTTAATTATCTATTGTGCAACCAATCTTCAGAGAAGTTCCTTCACCATCACAGGCTATGCACTCTGGAATGCCATAGTCTTTATTACACGATCAACTGTGTACATCCCAAAGGCATTCCAATAAATTGCATTTATTTGTCATAAAGACATTATCATAGAGGTATCATAAAGACATTAAGTTGACTAAGAACACTTACATTTTGGCACATCACAGTGTAGGTGACACTTGAAGTCATAGATGCCAGAGGAATAAGGAAAATATCTTACATATTTTTAGGTTTATATTTTCTTGTTATTTATTAGTAGATGTGGACCAAAAAAAAAACCATGACAAATGGAGGGTGGCTGTAGTGGTTGAAAAGGTTGAGGTGATGGGAGTTAGGTTGGGTTAGGTTAGGTGAGGTTACGTCATCAGATCAGACAAAGAAGCAGGGTAATTGGGCTGACCAAGGGGAAGGGTGGGAGCAGAGCTGCTGGGAGCTACAGCGCTGAGCTCTTGGGGTGACACTGTGGCTAGGCGGAGACCAGAGTGTGCAGTTCCAGGGGACTGGTCCACTTCCCTGCAGACTCCAAGTTTAAGAGTTTCCCTGCATTCCACATATGGGTGAAAGCCTGCAGCTGGGTTCCCATCTGACTTCTGCTTCTCCCCACCTCATTCCCCCCCCTCCTACACATCCTCCATCCTCCTCCCACTTGCTACCATGCTTGCACTATCTGTTGACCTCCCTGACTGCCACCAGTATGACATGATGTAAGTGGTATCCTTCCCCTAGCATACGGATGCATCTGCAAATACACAGAAGAAATCATGGTTTAGGTACCCCATGCTTGCCAAATTTAATTATGATTCCACAAGGTTTCTGATTGTCTCCCAAACCAGTGAGATGATATCTTCCTCTTCTTATCCAATAAGATACAGCTCAGGCATCAATTCCTGTATTCTTCCTCTCAGCCTCCCCTTCCTCCTAATTACTTACTAAGGCTGGGATAAATATTAGTCCTTTAAAACTAGTGCTTATCAGAAGTATTGAAATCTCTACTTAATGTTTTCCTTTCCCACTGGACCATCAGCTCTTCGTGGTCTGTCGTATACATCTGTGTAAGGGTGAGAGCTGCTGTGTGTGCATACATCCCCTATGTGCCAGGCACTGTGGTAAATCCTTTGTGTGCATTATCTCATCTGAGGAAACCCAGGGAGGACCCAGAGACTCAGAGAAGTGATGCCATTTCCCCAATGTCTCTTAGCCAGATTCCAGACCAGGTCACTCTGACTCCTTAGCCCGTATAATCACGTACCACATATCAAAGAACCTAGAGCACAGTTATTCAATGATTCCTTAAATAGAAAGAAGAAAAGTGGGGATAAGGGAGCAGGTGCATCCCAAAAGGTAAAGCTCAGAGCTGTGGTTCCAGCCTCCCAATCCAAAGCCAGTTCTAGCGTTAGCAGCTAAACCATTTGGAATGAATCCCTGTCAGAAGCATATTGGAAATCTGTGGAATGTGACCAACATAGCCTAAGCACGTTGGAGCTACTTATGACATCAGTGTGAAGAAGATGAAAACAAAGCTCTGGATGGAGTAGGGCACTAAATAATCAGCGCTCGCATCCTGGAAGCAGCTGATGCTTTTGTCCTCACCAGAGCTGACACCCCCTGCCCCCGGCAAACAACTAGGGAATAACACAGGATACTTCAAGGCCAGAAGACCATGGATCTAAGAGTACTCAAAGCCTTAGCAGAGGACAGAGATCACCACTGTCCCTCAAGTGTGTTCCTCAAAAGCCCTTTGTAATTCCTATTTAGCCATCCTTTACCACTGCCAGTTTACTCACATCAATTTTTAGGAAAGGCGAAATGGAGCTCTTAAGCTAAATATCATCACATGTGTTTAAACTTGTTCGAAACTTCTCTCATCCTCTATAGTCATTTAGCATACGTGTTTAACAAGAATTAAAGCCCTTAAACATTGATTCAGTCATTTTTGCTGTCTCTCAAATCCTGTCCCTTTTCTAACTTGGAACATGTGAACTTTCCCAAACCACCTCAATCAAAACAATAACAATACAATACAATAACAATACCACTGCCTTTTTCCTTCGAGTTCTTGCTTGGTTCAGTATGGAGACAACAGTTCCTCCACAGCATCGAGGCAGGGTAGGGGGAATGTCTGCCAGACCCACAACTCGTCAGGTACCTCAGGCTAGGAGACTGAGGATCGTAAGAAGATAAGGATATAGAACTGGAATGGAGTTGGAGCTTGGGTTGGCCACGGCTGAGTACAGGCTGAGGGTGAAGTGAGGTGTGTTGACCTATGCGAATGGTCTAATAGAAGGAGAACAATCCAATTCAGCTCTGCCCTAGATTCCTCTGCAGCATTCCTGATTTCCATTGTGCGTGCACCGCTGGGGCTGGGGCCCCGGGGGGCCTTGAGAGTCCCAGCCAGCCATGCCTGAGAGGAGCCGCTCCTCCAGAGACAGTGGCCACATTGAGCAAATGAAGATATGGAGCCAAGGGCAAGTATTCCTGAAATATGTGTTTGAAATTCCTGTTTAATGCATATATTCGGCAGCATACCAGGGCCCTTAGTAACAGCCCGTTGGGTGTTGTGACAACAGCGTGGGTGTAATGACAGCAGCCTCTGTGGGTCGTGGCAATATCTGGGGGCAGAGCTGCTTGAGTCTGAGGATTGGCTTTTATCTCACTGGGAGCTCTGCACATGCTAGGGCCACGGTTTGAAGTCTCTGGGTGACAGGGAGGGGGCATCATCTTAATGAGAGCAGACTTCATGTAGGAGGCCCACTTCCTGGCAGGGAGAGGGTAAAAATGCAGCTCCAGAAACCAGAGTGCCTCTCAACTATTTAAAGTCACCCCCTTAAAAAAGCCTGGACCATTCAGATAGCTCTCAGGATGAATTTAGGGATTTCTGATTTCTGTATGGAAAATGTATTCTGTAAAGCTATTTCTATAGAGTGGAAAGTTATGACTCTTTCATATAAATGTAATAATAAAGCTGAGCTGACATGGCTCATATTCTCTGTATTTGTCAGGAGTTAAGTTTTTTCATGCTAGGTGACAAGAAACTCTGCTTCTCTTTCGTGACTATACACTGTCAAACAAGAGCATCCTCTGTATGGGTGTGTGTGTGTGTGTGTGTGTGTGTGTGTGTGTGTGTGTGTGTGCAAACTTTATCTTGCATCTATCTTTGCTGTATAAAAACCTTGGCAAGTTAATATTAAATCAGTAGTTGTTAGTCATGAGAGAACAATGAACATAGGAAACTTCTTTAAAATAAAAAAACTTTAAAGTCAAAATTTGATTACTTTGACAGAAGTAGGCTTCCATTCAATGAAATTTTTTGTTAGATTTTTTAGTCATTGCAGGGAGCTGGAGTGATTAAAATGTTTTATAAGGCACTGTTGTTTTCCATGAAACTCTAGTGTGGCCCTGTTCCCCAGCCACAGGAATGTAAGAACTTCTTGGCAAATACCCTGACTAGGACCGGGTGGGACGATGTATAATTAATGTCAAGTGTTATTGCCCTTCTCCAATGCCATCCACCCACTGACCAGCATCAACTTCCTCCTGTTCTTTCTGTATTCGGAGCTTGGTTTACAGCAGTTCAGTTCTGAATGTGTCAGGATAAAATTCTGGTCTCTCTTTTTGAGAATACACATGTTGAAAATCAGGTTCATGTAACAAGAGCTAACTTCTTATATCTTTGTTAAAGGTACTCAGAATGAACCAACATTTTTACAGTTAGAGATAATTTTCAAGTTAGCAAAGATTTAAAGAAAAAGAACATTCTATAGCTACTTTTCAGGGGGTATAATTTTGTGCTCAATTGTTTAACATTCTCCCTTGAGTTTTGCTTGACAAGTATTGGGAGAGAATGTCTGGCAACTGTTAATGAAACCGTAGGCTCTTTTTCTCTCTTTCTTGCTTCTATAAACTTACTAGACAGGCTTAAGTCCAAAGAGTGATAAAGTAAGAAGATATTTGTACATTAAAATGAAAGCAGGAATAAAAGCTCATATTCCTGAATATCTTAGAATATTGAATTGGAATCAGAGTAGAAACCATGGGATTCAGATATATTACCCTGAAGCTGAATTGTCTAATGAGGAAAACTATAACTGTTAAAACCAAAATTCCAAGTCAGTGCTAGAGCCAATTTTATTTTATGGAAGTAAAGCTGAGAATCTTAATTAAATTGTAGCTCTTCCTGTGAGGAAGAATTTTCCTGCGAGAAAAAAATTTCCTGGGAAGGAAATTTAAGGATGGATCTCAATGGGGATGATGTTCATCAGATTGGTGTTAGTATGCTGTAGTTTGCCTATATTGGTTGTTAAAATATTGAAATACTTCCATACCCGTTGGTAAAGAGCCATGGCCTAGAGCTGTCAGTGCTCTCTGCCAACCCCGTGGCTGCCTAGGCCCCTCTCTGAAAGCCCCCCTTCTCACCTCCCCAAGACCCAGCTGCTAAAGGAGTGACACCCGTGTCTCAGACAGTGCCCCAGCCCAGAGTGGCAGTCTGCTTGGTCAGTGCCTGTATTAACCTGTTAACCGTGTTAACCTGTTGTTCAGTACTTTGCATATCATGCCTAGCCTAGTGGAAATCCTACAAATTAAAGCCGTTAAAATAAGGATATTGCAGTAGAAAGGAAAGTCAGACAAATGTTACACCAAAGAGAAAACTAAGAGTGGTATTCAAAGCTCAGATTGAATAAATTGTAAGCAAAGCCTCAGAGTCACGGGGACATGGGAGATCAAAGCCAGTGCATAGTTTTTCTCGGCCTATTGCTTTGCTGATTCACACATGTCTGCAAGAATTCTTTTCCTCCCCCATCCTCTTATTTTAGCAGCATATCTTTTTTGTACCAAATCATTAGTCTGGAAAGCATAAAATGAAATTCCTCTATGACAACATTACAAATGGAAATATGAGAGGGTGCCTAAGCGTGAATGGTTCATTTGAGATGAAGACCCAACTGCCTGTGTATTTGCTGAGGTTGCGGGGGCTGCCTGGGGTCCACAAGGCACCTGGTGCAGGCTTCCTGGCCCTTCTCAGAACTGGTTCCCTGGGAGGGCCCTGCAGCCTCTAACGGCCTGTGCTTGGACACCAACCTACATTCTATTTAATTATTGATTGGCATTCAGATGCTAATATCAAAAGGGAAGTGCTTCATTGGCTTTTGAGATTTGTTTCTGTGTATTTTTAAGTTTGATTTGGGTCTCTAATATTCTTGGTTTTTTCCACTGGAAAACAGATATCTGACTGCAGATCAGTCATTTTTGTACCTTTCAGTGCCCTTGGTTAGCGAAAAAAGCCAGAGAGAATTATGAAGAAAATCTTACTTCATAGATAAAATGTGCCCATGAGGAAAAACTACACCATTTTAAAGAGTGCCCCATGCAAATTAAAGATGCCAGGGCTGGGGGTGCCTGGGTGGTTCAGTCGGTTAAGCATCCAGCTCTTGGTGTCAGCTCATGTCATGATCTCACGGTTTGTGAGATTGAGCCCGGCATCAGGCTCTACTCTGACAGCATGGAGCCTGTTTGGGATTGTCTCTCTCCCTCTCTCTCTGCCCCTCCCCCCCCAACAAATAAATAAATAAACTAGGAAAAAAAAAAAGAAAGATGTCAGGGCTTAAAAAAATGTCATTAACAAGTTCAAATATCAATGTATTTATTAAATCAGAGAATCAAAGATTTTGGAAAAAACAGAAAAGGATCTTGGTTTCATTTGATAAATGTGCTTTTCAATGCACTGTATGTGATTCACTACTAGATAAAATTTTTCTGTAATACTCCTCAAATTTGAATTTAGCAGCCCCTGTACTGTTTCCATTTTTGAACACATGTCCAAATGTGTTTGTGCCTAAATTATGCATATTTGAAAAATGTAACTGTTGTCATAGAGAAAATGTCAGTGGCTTTAAAAGTATAGAATTGTGTCAGCCCAGGCAACCCACATATGAGTAGCAGGAAGAGAATGACTATCTGGTAAGATCCAATGGAACGGACACCCCCAAGACCTCCAGCTGCAGGCACTATGCTCATTCCTGCCTCACAGCTAGGCTGTTTGGCCCCATCCCCTCCTGCTCCCTCTCACTCACACCTGACAAATTCTTCCTGTTTTGTGTGCACATTTCCTATTTCTTTATGCCCTCCATGAAGCAGAGATAATGTTGTGCGTATAGGACGCATTCAAAAGACGCCTGACTGAATGAATGATTGATAACTCTGGGCAGATTTCCGTTATTCTTTCTCTGTGTAATGCAAGATGAGAGGTTCCATTTCTTACTGTGGATTAATTCGGGCTCACTCATTTTAAAAAGGCCCTGTTTAAAGTCGTCTATACCACCAACCGAGATCTGTTTTAAATAGACCACACTGTAGGGACGCCTGGGTGGCTCAGTCAGTTAAGCGTCTGACTTCAGCTCAGGTCATGATCTCCCAGTCTGTGAGTTTGAGCCCTGCGTCAGGCTCTGTGCTGACAGCTCAGAGCCTGGAGCCTGCTTCAGATTCTGTGTCTGCCTCTCTCTCTGCCCCTCCCCTGCTCATGTTCTGTCTCTCTCTGTCTCAAAAATAAATAAAAACATTAAATAGACCACACTGTATATTTTAGATTGCCCTTTTGTGCCTAATCTCATGCAGTAATTATGTCCTACTTAACATTTAATTCAACAATGCTCCATGGCAACAAGACTGAAATACATGCTACTCACAGAACTGAATATTGTAAGAGTATTTGTTTTACTGCTGAGCCTGATCCTGCCCACTGGAGAGAGGCATCTTTGTAATTGATCTGTGCCAATTGTGGATTCCTTTCTGGCATACACCTAGACATTGAACCCATCCTCTTAGACTAAAAATAGCCAAGAGCTTTGATTTAGCGGATACCTTCAGGCACCAAGCCTTAGCTTCTCATCCATCCATCCGTCCATCCAATATTTATTGAATACCCTATACATTTTGGATTTGTGTTAGAACTAAAGAGATAAATACAACATACCCCCTGACCTTGAATAGCTTGTGGCCTGGTGGGGTACAGAGGCATTCAGTCTCACATATTATCAATATGATACAAATCCATAGTGGAGATACGGGCAAAGCATTTGGATGTACAAAAGGCAGAACAATTTACCCTCAGGGAATTAGGGGAGCATTTAGGGAGGAAATGACAGCTTAGCTGAATCCTAAATAATACGTAGTGGTTTTTCAGGTGCGGACAGGTGGGAAGGGCCCTCTAAGCAGAAGGAATAGACTAAGCAAAGGCACAGAGCACCTCCTGGGCCTGTCGCTGGAGGCTGTGAGGACTGTCTCCCATTCCTATTTTAGTATATGTGCTACCCAAGTGAGCATGACTGTCTCCGTGCCTGGTTTGGGCTATCCTTCCTGCCCTGAACTGTGGCTGCCCCAGGACCACTGGGAATATTTCCAGATCAAGGAAGATCTGGTAAGAGACTTCAGTGTCTACGGTGGCTGGAGCAAGGCTTGTGGGCATATTGATCTTTGACTTCTGACCTGTGGTCCTGACTCCTAGGCCCTCTACCCTCTACCCTAGTCACACGGCCACTGAGAGAGTGGTGGTTTGATCAGAGACCAAAGCTGTGAGGTTCTCCAAATCAATTCTGCCTCTCCTTTCTGAACCTTTACATAAGGAAACTTCCCCACCATTAGATAGCAGCGAGTCCCAAACCCAGCCCAGCAGAGCAGGCAGTAGGCTTCATGACCTGCACCTCTGTACAAGGGGATGGGATCCAGATGGCCCTTCTGCCTGCAGCAAGGCATGTGCTTGGTGTGCTCACACATGGGCGAATTCCAGTGTTGTGCTGCAAACACGGAGTAGGATGACCTGGCTAAATATTTCCATCTCCAGTGGAGCCTGAATCCTATGTTTAAGCACGAGCTGTCTTGGAAGAACTGCCAAAACCACTCCTCTTCTAGCCTGGGGAGGACTCAGTCCCCCTGACAAAAGCACCCATCTATCAGTGCTAACAATCCCAGACCTGTGCAGTTTGCAGCTCTCGCGCAGCGTCATTGTCCCCTGGGAGACACAGTCTCACTGTTGGCTTTGCTGTAGTCTCTGAAGCGGTGTCTGTGTGTTAATATACAGCTGTAGGCTGTACATCTAGAACTCCTACAGCTCAGTAAGCTGAGATGATATTGAATTGCCTTTGAAAGATCTCCCCATTAGTCCTTTCCTTGTCTCACATTCTTTGTCTTCTCTCTTTAAACATAATAAAATATTAAATGCCATTCAAATGTCAGACATCCTCCTGGACTGTTATTGCATCTGTCATGTTGAAGAAGAGGGCAGCTGGGTAAATGATCAGCAGATAGTATTGGCACAAAGTGACCCAGGACCCCATTCCCGTGGACCCTAGTCTTCACTTTCTTTCTCGGTTGCTGCCACTGAGTTAGCATTTAGACAAAAATGTCTCAATACAGGTACAAACAAAAATCACAGAAAGAAGTCTTTTAGATCCATTTTATGATGATACTATCATGAAGAGTAAGTGGAAAGCATAGGGAGCATAAGGAGAAAAGAGAGTCCTTTATGCACGGTTGGTGGGAATGTAAATGGGTGCAGCCACTGTGGAGAAGAGAGTGGAGGTTCCTCAAAAAATTAAAAACGGAACTCCCATATGGTCCAGCAATTCTACTTCTGGGTATTTATCCAAAGGAAACACCATCACTAGCTCAAAAAGATATCTGTACCCCCATGTTCATTGCAGCATTATTTACAGTAGTCAAGACATGGAAACAACCTAAGTGTCCAACAGTGGATGAACAGATAAAGGAAATGTAGTACACACACACACACACACACACACACACACACACACACGAATATTATCAGCCATAAAAAAAAAAAAGAAGAAGAAGAAGGAGGGGAGCCTGGGTGTCTCAGTCAGTTAAGCATCTGACTCTTGATTTCAGCTCAGGTCATGGTCTCATGGTTGTGAGATGGAGCCCCATGTTGGGCTCTGCGCTGGGCATGGGGTCTGCTTGAGATTCTCTCTCCCTCTGTCTCTGCCATCATGCCCTTTGTGTGCTTTCTCTTTCTCAACAACAAAAAAAGGAAATTCTACTATTTGGGGCAACATGGATGGAACTTGCGGGCATTATGCTAAGTGAAAGAAATCAGACAGATAAAGACAAATACTGTATGACCTCACATATATGAGGTATCTTAAAAAAAAAAAAAGAACTAACTCATTGATACAGAGAACAGATTAGTGGTTGCCAGAGGAAAGTGGGAGAGGAGTGAAGGGATGGGGGCAATTAAAGGGGTTAAAAAAAGCAGCAGCATAAATTAATATGTGAGTTGAAGGTATATCTACTGAACATTTTTTTAACTAGGTCATGTCTGCAAATGAAATAGGCAACCAGATAATCCAAGATGAAATATTATTCTTTAGGGTTCTGCAAATTTTACATTTGTCCGATGGGTGTTATATCACAGTTACTGTTTAATGCTTTGGCATGTGTAGTAAAATGCAACTTTATGAATGTGTGGCATTTTTAAAGCTAACCTGCAGCCTTAAGTGCTCAATCTGTAGCTGCTAATTTGGACTGGTGGGCAGAATTCCTATTTTATAGCTTGCTCTATGGAGAAACAAATTTAATAACCTCTCTTTTATGGATAACTTATGTATTTATTAAGGATTACTAATTTTTAAAAAAAATTTAACATTTACTTTTGAGAGACAGAGAGAGACAGAGCACAAGCTGGGTAGGGGCAGAGAGGAGGGAGACACAGAAGCTGAAGCAGGCTCCAGGCTCTGAGCTGTCAGCACAGTGCCTGACGCAGGGCTCAAACCCATGGACCGTGAGATGATGACCCAAGCCAAAGTCGAATGCGTAAGCGACTGAGCCACCCAGGCGCCCCAAGGATTACTAATTTTTAAATAGTCTAATATTCTGTTTTCTTTTTCTAAGAAATGTATTTAGAATCAGATGGTCTCAAGTAAAAGGAAAACAGATTTTAGTGGAAGTGCCCATTTGTTTTCTGGCTATGCAGACATGTATCCTGAGTGAAGGCACACAGCTCTGCCCTCCAGAACAGAGTGGATGCCAGGGCATGTCTTCTGCTCAGAGGACATACACCCAGTGGGGAGAGAGTAACCTGGCTGCGGTGTGATCCACACCTAGGACAATTACCTGCCAAAACCAACCAACCAACCAACCAACCAACCAAACAAACAAACAAACACAAAAACAACCATATGTCTAATCAGTAGCTGTGTCTTTTAGAAAGACATGATGTTATTCGTCTTACCAAGCCAGAATTTATATTTATTGGTATAAAATGAAGGGGCACCTGGGTGGTTCAGTCAATTAAGCACCCAAATCTTGATTTCAGCTCAGGTCATGATCTCACAGTTTGTGGGACTGAGCCCTGCGTCAGGCTCTATTCTGACAGAGCAGAGCCTGCTTGGGATTCTCTCCCTCTCTCTTCTCCTCCCCCACTTGCTCTCTCTCTATCTCTCTCAAAAGAAATAAACTTAAAAACAATTTTTTTTAATTAAAAAACAAAATGAAAAAAATCTACCTACCCTAAGAAGTCATTGCCTCTTAAAAGAAAAAAAAAAAAGTTCTTCTGATTTCTAAAAAGAGCTATCCATTTTCAAACTGGTTTATCTACTCAGGCCTCAAAGCACCTGGGCTATGACAGACCCCTGTGCCAGTTTTCATCAGCTTGGTTTGGGTAGCCAAGTGCCTCTCAATGTTTTCCAGACAGCGCTCAGAACCTAGAGAGTATGTTTTCTGAATGTATTTGCACTTTAGGTCTAGAATACTGAGCAAAGAAATGGAAATACATACTTATGTACTCATGAAAAAATATAAAATGATAGCTTTTACGTTCTGGCTGAAATTCAAATGTTTGGAGTAAATAATTGCCAACAATAGCTTATGAATATAGTGTATTTTATACGCTCTCACAGGTGAATTTCATCTCCATGGAAATGTGTTTTCCCTTTTACAATAATTTCTAACCTCAAAAAATATAAAGTCACAGGTGGATTTTTCTTTTTACACTTCTGCTTTTTCCTCATTTTAAAGGTGAGATATAGAGATTACATTTTTGCTAAGAAACCTGCAGCTGTGTATCTTATCTTTGAAAATTATTCCTGCTCTTTTGCAATTTCACCTTAAAGACACTGAGTTACAGTCATTTACTAATCACAAATACAAAATGCATTAGGTTTTAACAGCAGATCTAAATTAAAAACTCAGTAACTTGGAACAAATGGACCTTTTAGTTCATTTCCAAACTAAAACCCTGGTTACATTTTATTGTTTCTAAACCTTTCTTACTGCAAACCATCAATCCACCAACTTCTTCCTGGCTCATTCGGGCTTTGAACTGTACCTTTACGGTGCTATAAATTAGCATGTCACTGGGATATGCTGTAATTTGCATTAACTCCTTTCCAGTTGAAGCTGTCTATCTTTGAAGACATCTTTACAATACTCAGAATCCACTCCGTAAAGTAATACCCAACTAAAGATGTAAAACATAAATTTAAAAAACATGTTTTGGCTTTTATCTCAAGATGGAAAATAAAAGTGGTCAAGGTTATGTGTGCAGTTCTGTGATCCAGAACTCACTTTCTGATACTTTAGTGCCATTGTTTCAGGCAGAGACATTTTAGCAGCAGGAAACAGAGGGAAGAACACAGCCCTGCTCTCACCCACCTGAAGACAAGGAGCCATTTTAAAGATATGGTTACAGGGGGAAATGGTCAGGGTCACAAAATTGTCAATGAAATGCACCTAATCGGGGCTTGATGTGGGATGCATGGCCAGAAAAAGCCAAAAGTCTCAGTTGAGAGGGGACAAGGCTGCTCCCGGGACTGGTTTGGCCAGACCCAGATGAGGCTCACAAGAGTGGCCCTGCCCAGGCCCCTGGGAGCCACCCACAGCAGGTGTCAAGCCTCTCTGTCCTCTGTCACAGAGCTGCTGTCCTGATGGGGCAGGAGAGGAGTGAGAGAGCAAGCAGTGGATAACTGGGGAGACTCTTGAGGGGGAATGAAACCACCCTGCTCGCCTGTGAACCTGAAACTCTAGAAAGCGAGCCTTCTGGATGCATCAGGGAGCTATCTGTCCACTGTGCACCTGTCTGTCAGAGGGACCACGTTGGCTCCAGTCTGGGGTCATTCCCCACACCCAGCTCCTTGGCTGCCACTGCCCGCCTGCCCTTCTCCAAGTGCATCCTGCAGAAGCTGATCCGTCAGTGGAATTTGTTTTCCAAGCTTTAAAAACAAAATTACTGGGAGGGTAAGAGAAAACCCAAGCCCTTCAGTCCTTGGGCAGCATGCCACCAAACTCCTTGAACTCCAGCCCTGGGTTTTTGTGTCCCTTTGAAATAGACACGGTTTGGGTTGAACCTGCACTTCCTAGCATCTGGAGAAGAGAAGGAAGAATATACTATTTTTAAAAGGAACTTTCTGGAAAGTGTACAAAACCTGATAATTAAAAAAATAAAAGCCAAACCCTCAGCTGCACAAACAGCCCTTGTTCTCTTCCAAGCAAAGGTCTGTCAGGAGTGCCCACCTTCCTCTCCCTGAGAAGAGCAATTAAGGAGACCAGGAAGCATCGCTGAGTTGGTCTGTTTTCTAGCAAAGCCTTTTCAATCACCTCCTTTGATCTAGCTGTGAGTGTGGGAGGGGGAGCGAAACCAACCTGCTTCATGCCTCCGGCCCTATTTGTAGGCACTGTGTTGGAAGAGCGTTTTGTCTCTCAGCATATTTTCTGGAATCAGAGCGCACACATCTGTCTTTATGCCCAGCCGCCTCTCTGGGCCCAAACAAGTTCTCTGTGAGTTTCCCCAACCGAGCTCAGCGGGATCTCTGTCAGCTGCAAGATTTATGTCATCTCGTTCAGTCCTGAGAACTGCTCCTTCGGCTTTTCACATCTGGATTTAATTGGAAAGACATTAAGTGCACTGGAAAAGCATATTTCAGGGCAGCTCTTTATAGACACCCCTATTAAAGGGGCTGACGGCTGTAGGTTCAAGTGGGACGAGCAAAGACAACATCTCAAAAGACGAAAGCACGAAGTAATGAAAGAGCCGCTGGGAATGAGAGGGTCCCGTTCGAGGATCACGTTTATTCGGTTACTTTGGGAGAGAAATGTGATAAGATACCTGCCAACTGCAAGCTTTGCCCAGCAGCGTGTGGGATCGACACACGGACAACCGGGCTTTTTGGTGTTTTCGCGAACAGCACCTGCGGTGCCTGGTCTCCACATCCACATTCTCGTGTGCCGGCGTTTGGATGTGTGATACACAAACATTTTAGGGTAGCGAGAGAGGGTGGATGGTAACTGCAAATGCCATCACCTTCTTGCCTCACCATCCCCACAAGGGCTGGTGACAGAGTCCCAGGGGCGACCTCACCCTGTGGTATCCTGATACATAACAATAGCAGCATCTGGCGAGCTTGGAGAAAAGATGGCACACACACTTGTGTGATTTTTGCAAAGTCTCTGACTCCATAACCTTCTTCTGTGAGTGTGCCCTGGTGGGTCTTAAATAAGTACGTCCGAGACTGAAGGCAGAGGTCCGTGTGATGATCAGCATAATACAAACGGTCTACATTTTCAGACTTGGGCTTGGGTCAAAAAGATATTAAAAGTCAAACAACAGTTGTCATCAGAGAAATACAGATATCTCTCTTTGATTGTGTTACATTTTGAGGCCCTAAACTTTCTAGCTCAAGAGCAGCTTAAATTCCCTGAAGTCTTAACTGCCCAAATGTCTTCTTAACAGAGAGCAAAATGGGTATTTAGTTTCCTCTCTTGGACTCCCCTTCATCTCATCTCTCATTTGAGCCATGGACCCTTTGGTCGCTCTGGTGAAACCTACGGACCTCTTCATAGAAGAAAATTTTTAGGGGTACCTGGATGGTTCAGTCAGTTGAATGTCCCACTTCCAGCTCAGGTGATGGTCTCGCAGCTCCTGAGTTCAAGCCCCACATCGGGCTCGCTGCTGTCAGCAGAGAGCCTGCTTCGGATCCTCTGTCCCCCTCTCTCTGCCCCTCCCCTGCTTTCACTCTCTCAAAAATAAAGAAACAAAAGAAAGAGTATTTTTAAACAAATAAAAATACATAAGATTTCAAAAAATTCTGTTGACATCAATGATCAAAATATTTTAAGAATATCTATGCTACTGAAGAATGTTTGAGAGTAACTAAGAATAAATTTGTACTGTGGTAATAAATGGGTTTATTAGCACATAGACTAATGAGATCTAGCAATTGGTCTAATAACTCTACTTCTAATGTACTTCCAATATTTTTAATATTTTGCCTAAGGAAGTGCTAAGTTTCAGTTGGATGTTAATACACATCAAAAAATGTAATGTTCTGTCTGTACCGTGGACCCCAACTTAAAACCCCTGGTTTGGTGAGGACACCATCTAACCAGCATCCATGGACTGTGGGTCTGTTTCTCAATCAGGCCCTTTCCTCCAGGAGCCTCAGCCTACCCCTTGGCCCTTGTCCTAAGCTGAGCGACTTGGAAGGTGTTTGGCTTCCCTGCAGCCCCAGAGGGAAGGTGTTGCTTCCTTCAGTGTTTGTGGAAGGTGCCGGCAGATCAGGTCAGAGCAGGGACCTGGCAGGGCACTTCTTTACACAGTGGGCAGTGGGGGGACTCCGGAGAAAGGCCTGTCCACACTGGAATCAGTTAGCCCCCCTGGGCACAATGAGAGAGAAGGCCTCTGCCCAGAGAAAGCGTAACTGCAAGGGGTGTCAGTGGTGTAAGATGTGAAGAAGCATCAAGTCAGTTAGGAAGAGAAAAGGCTTAGGCCATTCTGATTGCCTCCTGGCTGGTCTCCCTGCCTCTGCACCATCCAGCTGCGAGCAGGTGGCTCCTTTGAAAACACAAATCTAGGGGCCACTGGGTGGCTCAGTCCCTTAAGCGGCTGACTTCTGCTCAGGTCATGATCTCGTAGCTGGTGAGTTCAAACCCCGTGTCGGGCTCTGTGCTGACACCTAGGAGCCTGGAGCCTGCTTTGGATTCTGTGCCTCCCTCTCTCTCTGCCCCTCCCCCGATTGTGCTCTGTCTCTCCCTCTCAAAAATAAATAAACATTAAAAAAAATAAAAAATAAACAAATATGAAAACACAAATCTAAGCATGTCACTGCCCTGGTTAAAGTTTGCAATGACACAGAGGCCCTTATGGGCCCAGTTGTGTGTGTCCCTCTTAAAATTCAAGCGTTGAAGCCCTATCCCCAGAATGGGACTTTAAAGAGACAATTGGCCTTTAAAGAGGCAACTTAGAGTGGGCAAACTGACCGGTGTCCCTATAAGAAGAGGAAATGAGGACACCAGGGTTGCAGGCACTCAGAGAAAAGACCACTTGAGGACACGGAGAAAGCAGCAGCCGGCAGCAAGCCAAGGAGCGAGGCCCCGGGAGAAAGCAGCCCTGCCGCCGCCTTGGTCTCGGACTTCCAGCCTCCTAAACTGTGGGAAGATCAATGTCCGTTGCTTAAACCACCCAACCACCCGATCTGCAGTGTTTTGTTTCAGCAAACCCGCAGGGCCCGCCCAGCCTAAGGCTTCCTGGGAGGACTGACCCCGCTCCCCCACGCCCCCCACCGGCCCCTCCGGGAACACTGCTGCCGCCTCGTTGGCGGCACACGCGAGGCACGCTGCTTCTCGCCCCGGTGCCTCTGTCATGCTGGGCCCTGTCCTGGATGCCTTTCTCCCGCGCCTGCTCTTCCTCTGCAAACGCTCGGGCTGCACGGCGCCCAGGAAGACTTTCCCGCCCCCACCGGGCTGTGGGTCCCTCCCGGAGCGCCCCGATGGCCTGCAGCGCGTTTTCTGTGCTCCCCACCCACCGGGCACCTCAGGGGAGGGCTGTCTTTGCTTCATCTTTGGCCACAGCCTGGCGCGGCACTCCCGCACGCCGGATGTATCGGCTAAACAACTACATGTAGCATCTTCCAGCCAGAATGTCCTCACACTACAGATATTCTGGGTTCAGGGCCAGGGCAGGCCATTTACCAGCTCCAGACCTTAGAAGAGTCTCATGACCTCTCTGAGATGCAAGCTCCTGAGCGAACTGTGGGCGCAGGGCCAGGGCAATGTTTCTCAAGCCTTAGAAGACCCGGGTCTTCTTTTAGCAAATGGTTTTTAAAAAAGGTTAAATACACACACACACACACACACACACACACACACACACACACACACATATATACACATGTATATATGTGTATATATGTATATATATATAAATCATATATGTATATATGATTTTTCCCAAAATGATTCTTGATCCGTGAGTGCCTGTAAACTGGGATGATTTTACTCCAACCTTTACTCTCTCTAGTTTAAAACTTACTGATGCTGGAGCTAGGAGGGAGGATCGAGCTAGCTAGGATGAGGTTCGAAGCAGGCCATTTTCAGAGTTTTGCCCAGGGTCCTCTGCGGGACGGTCCGGTCACTTTGCACCGGAGCTAGCCCGGTGTAAAGTCAGACTGGAATGGGGTTGGGAATGGGTCTGTGCTGGGAGAAAGAGGAAGGCAACGGTTCTTGGAGGGACTGCTGTCAGCCAGCCGATCGTTTGGTTAGTATTGCTCCCTTCTGACAATAAGGGACGGAAGAAGCTATACTTGCCCTCTCTTGTTTAACTGTGCCACCCCGTAGCAATTAATTAGGCCAAATTCTACCAAACACAGAACTTTTTAAAAATAAAGAGATGCAAAAATGTTTATGTGTAGCCCATTCTTGTAAACACAGGGAACCCCACCTAGCCTCCAGTGCTCCAACAGGTTCAGATCAAGGCAGCTCTGGCACTTAGGCCCCATTGCCAGAACCTACCACCCCTGGGTCAGGTGACTATATCCCCCAAGGAAGTGGGTGATTCAGGATGATGGAGCCCTAGACCCCAAGGGCTTTTGAGAAGGAATCAGACTACTAGGCTTCCTGATCCTTACTCTTCAATAATGCCGAGAAGATGCTCCTGTATTATTTTAAGCAAACCACTTACCTTGAACACTACTTATTTTACCAAAAAAATACAAGAGGGACAGAGCTAGATCCGATCAAGGAATCCAGATTTCTGGATCTACTGCCCACAGCCAAAAGTCAGCCCCTGCTCATGTTCACACAAAAACAGATTGAGAGGAGAGAGAAGGAGCATGTCCGGAGGAATCCTTAGTTACTCAAACTCAAGTCAAACTCATGTGCATTTTGGCAATAATTCAGTGAAGCTGCACAGACATGTTGAGCTCCTGCTCTGCTAGGTACTGCATGTGAAAACTTGAGGAAGAAGACATGGTCTATGGTTTGAAGATCTCATAACCTACCAGAGTAGATAGACCAATAGGTCATTTTAGTATTATGTAGAAAGTGCTAGGTGTCTGCAGAGAACAGACATTTTGGTCCAAGTAGAAGGCTGTAGCCAGTTTCCTGGAGGAAAGCTGTCTAAGCTGGATCTGAAAGAAAAGTCATCTAGATCAATACAGGTAGGAACCATTTGGTTCCAAGCAGAGACATCGGAAGGAGAAAGGCACAGGGGTAAGAAAGGGGTAAGAAAGAACATTATGCATATGGGGCAACTACAAGTAAGTTGAAGGTACAAAAACTTGAAATAAAGGGGAGAAGGGGAATAGCAGAAACTAAAACTTGGAGAGACACGTTATCATGAAGTCACTGGGAGCCATATTGCCATGCACAACTCTGTTCCACCTACGATGAATGAAGAGCCAGGAGAGGCTCATATTAGAGAGACTGGATGATAAGACTGGGTATTTACTTACAGTAATAATGGAAGAATGAAGTTTTTACTGATTTTTATGATGATCATAGTATTGCATGAGTGTTGTTTTTGTTGAAGGGTAGATTTTAACACCATAAATGAATTCCTTAAATATATTCCTTTAAATCTCAGTATTAACTGGAAAGTTATCTGAGATTCCCAAGGATTTTTAAGAGGGAATTGAGGGGCACCTGGGTGGCTCAGTTGGTTAAGTGTCTGACTTTGGCTCAGGTCATGTCACCTGGTCCGTGAGTTTGAGCCCCGCCTCGGGCTTTGTGTGTACAACTCAGAGCCTGGAGGCTGCTCTGATTCTGTGTCTCCCTCTCTCTCTGCCCCTCCCCCATTCATGTGCATGCTCTCTCTCTCTCTCTCTCTTTCTCTCTCTCTCTCAAAAATAAACATAAAAAAATTAAAGAGGGAATTGAATTTTTAATATTTATTTTGACAAAAAGAAGTTGGAAGGTATTGGCTGAAAATCCCACCACGAGATGCCCCAAGTGCCATGTTGAAGTCTGTGGGAATATAACAGCATGTCTTGAGAGGGGAGACCAATTATGTTCATGTTCCCCAGAGGGTGGTGAGATATACCCTCTCACTTCATTTCTACACTGGGATGAAGTATAATCTAGCCACCCAGAAGTAGAAGGAAACAGGAAAACGTTGCTAACTTCCAGTAAGTACAGCTTCCCCACATTAGAGGCGGGTGGCAGAGCTGTTCCTTGAGGACGCCCACCTCCCTTGCCAGGGACAGCTCCTGAAACAGATTCTCCCTGCTTCCAGGCCCCGGTGACCTGCCTGCCTTCCTGTTCTCTCTCTCTCTCTCTCTCTCTCTCTCTCTCTCTCTCTCTTTTAATGTTTTATTTATTTTTGAGAAAGAGAGCGCAAGCAGGGAAGGTGCAGAAAGAATGGGGGACAGAGGATCCAAAGCAGGCTCTGCACTGATAGCAGTGAGCCCATGTGGGGCTCAAACTCATGAACTATGAGATCATGACCTGAGCAGGAGTTGTACATTTAACCAACTGAGCCATCCAGTTTCCCTAGAAGTATTCATTTTAAAAATAAAAATACCGGGGCACCTGGGTGGCTCAGTTGGTTACGTGTCTGACTCTTGATTTCAGCTCAGGTCATGATCTCATGGTCGTGAGATTGAGCCCCTCATCAGGCTCTGCACTGGGCCTGGAGCCTGCTTAAGATTCTTTCTCTCCCTCTTCCCCTCCCCTGTTCATTCTCCCCCTCTCAAAAAAATTAAAATACTAATTTTCAAGAAGTACATTTCTAATTTTGTTGTGTTTTTAATTTTTATTTTCAAACAATTATAGATTCACAGAAAGTTGCAAGAGTAGTACAGAATGGTTGTGTGTACTTTGTACTCCAATGGTTCCGTTTTATTTACCTATAACACAATATCCAAGCCAAGATGATGACAGCAGTACCATATGTGGATGGTAGGTCTATGCCAGCTTACCACATGTAACCACCACCCCAATCAAGATGGAAAACTTCTCCATTTCTACAGAGATCTCCCTGGTGCTCCTCCTTCCACCCTATCACTAACCCTTGGCAACCACTAATGACTTCTCCATCTCTATACTTTTGTCATTTCGAAGGTGTTATATAAATAGAGTCATATAGTAAGTGACCTTCACTCAGCCTGATGCCTTTAAGATCCATACAAGTTATGTGTACCAGTAGTTGTTCCTGTTTATTGTCTAGTGGGTAATATTGAGTAGTATCCCATGGTGTGAATGTACCAGTTTACTTTTTAGTTTATCTATTGTGGGATATTGGGTTGTTTCCAGTTGTTGGACTATCACAGACAAAACTGCTATGAACATTTGTGTACAGGTTTTGGTGTGGACATAAATTTGCATTTCTCTGGGATAGATGAAAGTGTGTGTGATATAGAGTGTGATGACTGGGTTATTTTCCAGAGTGGCCAACACATTTTACGTTCCCGTCAAAAATGTATGAGAGATCCAGTTTCTCGGAATCCTCTCGAGCATTTGGTGTATTCGCTACTGTTTATTTTGGCAGTTTTAATAGGTTTGTAATAACCTTGTGGTCTTAATGGCTAGTGATGCGGAGCATCTTTTCACATGTTTAATTGCCATCTGTAAATCCTCCTTGGTGAACCTTCTCTTCAAGTTGTTTGCCCATCTTTTAATTGGATTGTTTGTTTTTTACTGTTGAGTCTGAAAGTTCTTTGTATATTCTAGATACTAGTCCTTTAGCAGTCACCCAAGGGCTACAAGAGTAGCAAGAGCTTTGCATGGAACCAAATGGAGACAGAAAGAATAAGGTTCTAGATTTTTATAATGTTCTGTAGTCCTGCTTATTCACCTATAACTTCTGACTTCTTTCTCAGTTGATGAGGAGGTCTGGTTTATCCTTGAGAAATATTTTGGTTCCCTTTTTATTCTCGAGATTTGGGTTCAGTGAAAACCCTCCACCCCATCCTTTGTCTTTCAGGAACCCAACCTCTCTCTCTCCCACTGAAGTGCCTTGTGAGAGGTGAAGGGTATGAGGACTTTCTCCTGTGAAGGCTTCTTGCATGAAGACACAATGAGAATTAACAAAGTAGGTGCCCCACACCCATTGTTGGCACGTGGTCCCTGTGTCCTCTAGAAATATCTACAGAGGGAGGCCATCTTCAGGAAGGGATAAAAATCTAGGCATTTCTTGGCAATATTAGTAGATAACTAGTCTTAACATCTCCAGGTTCACTCTGTGAGCCTGACATCCCACATCCCCTGCTATAAATTAAACATTAACTCCATGCCAGATTTGGTGCTACAGCTACCAAAACAAATAAGACCCAATTCTGCTTTATTCTGGAGACTTATAATTTACCCTAAGAAGATAGACCTGTAGATGCCTCAGCAAATGAGTGCAATGACATGACAATACTTGTGGTAGAGCCTAATTACTCACCACACATGCTTCCTCTTCTCCTCAGCTCACAGGCAGACTTAGCACCCAACCTAGAGATGGGTGTGGTTGTGGAGTTAGGTATAGTCATGTCACTGGGTTCTGGTCAATGGAGTATGAGGGCTTTCTGTCCTCTTTCACAAAATTCTCCTACATACTATCTTCTGTTTTATTTTCCCTTCCACTTGCTGAATGGAGAGGACCATAATGCTAGCCTCGAAGAGGGAAGAGTCACAAAATGGAAGGGATCTGGTACCTTGTTTGACCAGGATCCACAGCCCAGGAACATTCAATTGGTCTTTTCATGAGCACTGAGATTCTGGGGGTGTTTGGGCAGCAGTTATCTTGACTAATACACAGAGCACAGAAATCACAAGTCACTACTCTCTTCCAAACATAGAAAGGCTTCATAGAGGAGGTGCCTGATTTCCCTTGGGGCTCATCCCACATTGCCTCTCAGATACTACTTACATTTACAGATCAGGAATTGCATTGTTGCTTTTTATGCTTGTCCTCATTCATTAATTTTTCTCTTTTGAAATACCATGTTATCCTTACTTGGCTAACAAAACTAGCTATACAAAGCATGAAAGTTGCACGCTATCAAATTCCAAATGGCTTATTGCTTTTAGCACCCTCCCCCCTTTCAGCAAATTCTTCCAGCCTTTTGATAACTTAATTTATATCCTTTCCACATATTTATCCAAAAGGCAGCTTTTAAATTCTGGCATGGTCACCCACTCTTCCTCCTGGGCTTTGATGCTACCAGATGCTAGAACAAAAACATTCACAATATGCCTACAATCTATTTCAATATATAATTCTATCCAACTGAATGTCAGGCATTTCTAAAGAATGCTGTTGGCTGATATAATGTCCCTTGCCCAAGTTAAGGTTTTGATTTTAAATTGCATATTGGAATGCCTTGTGTTACGCTTTCCCCCAATTTATAAATCTATCACAGATTCTCTTTCCAATCTATCTTGCCTCCTTAAAAGATTAACCGTTAAGAGTAGAGTTTAATGTGATATCTTTAGAAAGCAAATGAAGAAAAATATTTTGCTTTTGAAAGGGAATGTACCCTCAGGCAAAAGAAAAAAAATTCTGTCTCTTAATACATGTTGGGAACTGCCAGTTGTCATGCTCACAGCTTAAGATGGATTAGGATTCCATCACTGATCATCACATAAATTCTTATACTTATAACCTTACATCTTCGTCTGCAGCCAAGCAATTAGAAAAGAAAAAGACTGCGTTTGGATATATTAGAATGTGTGGAGTCAGTTAGAGTATCAGCAGTTTCTTGAAACAACTTAAGAGAATTTTTTACTTAAGTGTTCGGCAGACCTAAACCATATCCCCAAACGTGTACTAAATTTCGTTTCATTTGAGAGTGAAGGTAGGGGAAGAGAGCCATTCATGATCATGATTATTTAAACATAAAGTAAATCTCTTTATTTGATTATAGTGTCTTAATTAAGATGTTTTTAGGAAATCAAGATATTAGTTCTTTCTTTGAGATGATTATTTAACCATAGACTTTAAAAATTACCAAACCAAGTGTGATATTATTGGTGATGTGCTTTTCTTTCCATGGTACCAGAAAAAGAAGATATAATGTACTTGAACTTTATAGTGGCTCTGCCTTTCTCTTAGTTTAAAAAAATGAAGGCTTTCTAGAAAAAAAATATTAAAATTAATTCCAATAAAATTTATTCCACCATTGTGATAATGTAATTGGCATCCAATAAGTTTACAACATATGAGAACACTCACATTGGAGACTTATCATTATACTTCACTTTCTTCACTTGAAAGACTAACATTTAGCACGTAATATTCCACCTGAATAATCAGTCTTTAAACATCAAATTAATGGTTGCTTCTAGGTTTCAATAAATGGGGAAAATGATCTACCCCTTAATTTCCTTAGGGAATTTCTGAGAATTAATAAAACTGAATTAGTTAAAATATATTAGTAAGAATTAATAAGAATTAATAAAAATATATAAGGTGACTAGATATTCTTGAACATGACCATTGTTTTTAATCATTCATTCTTTCAAGTCATTAAACTAGTAAGTATTTATTATCCATATACGCTTCTAGATCCTGAGTATTTAGCAATGAACAAAAGAGACAATCTTTGCCCTCATGGGGCTTATGTTCTAATGGGGAACATAGAAAATAAGCAAGGAATTCGTTAAACGTATAATAAAACTTCAGGAGCAATAAGCACTACACATGAGGCAGAGTGAGGAGATGAGAGAATCCCAGGCTGGGCGGGGCGGGAGGGTGGCATGTGTGTGTGTAGCTCCTTTAGGTCGAGAGATCACAAGGGGGTGATGACTGAGTAGAGGACCAGATGGAGTGAGGAAGAGAGTCATGTGAACATCTGGGAGAAGAGCCCCAAGTCGAGGGAAAAGCTTATGGAAACCCTTGAGACAGGAATGAACTCAGGGTGTTCTACAAAGAGGAGAGAGGCTGGTGTGGCTGGGGCTCCGTGGCTAAGGGGGAGCTCGGTAGGGAAGATATACCTGGGTTAGTGTCTGCTAGGGCTTTAGCTCAAGTCAGAAGTTGGGGTTTTGTTCCAAGAGTGACCAGGAGCTCCTGGAGGGTTTTGAGCAGGATCTTGACCTGTTCTCATCTACATTTCACACCTACCACTCTGGATTTATTTGAAAGAATGACTTTAGGTCAGGGAGATACAGTTAGGAAGCTATGGCATGAGTCTTGCTGAGAGATGACAGTGACCTGGGCTGGGATGGCAGGAGAGCAGGAGGTGAGACACGGTTGGATTCTGGATGCATTTTAAAGAGGAACTCGTTATCGAGTTTTGTGTGGGAGGTGAGCAAGGTTGATTCCCAGGGTCTTTTGTCAGAGCTGCTGTTTGAATGAGGGTTCCGTGTTCTGGGAGAGGAGTGGTTTGGAGAATGGTAATCACAAGTTTGAGTCTGGGCTGATTTTAAATGCCTTTCATGCACCTAAGGGGAGAAATCCACCAGGCAATTGTATGTGTGAACCCTAGGGCAGAAGGCTAGGCTGAAGATAGGTATTGGGGGCCACGAATATTTATAAAGGATTTGTCATAAGCCTCAATGAAATCGTCTAGGGAGAGAATAATGACAGAGAAGATAAGAGTCCCAAGGATGGACTTAGGGGCACCTGGTTGGCTCAGTCAGTTAAGCGTCCGACTTTGGCTCAGGTCATGATCTCGTGGTTTGTGGGTTTGAGTCCCACGTCGGGCTCTGTGCTGACAGCTCAGAGCCTGGTGCCTGCTTCGGATTCTGTGTCTCCCACTCTCTCTGCTTCTTACCTACTTATGCTCTGTCTCTCTCTGAAAAATAAACATTAACAAAAATTTTTAAAAAGTTATAAGAATTCGGCTCCAGAGCCAGGCCATCTGGATCCAAATTCCAAATCTACCAAAAGCAAGTCATGTTGGCCTCACAGAAATTACTTCCTCTGTGTCTCCGTATCCTCACCGTTAACCAGGGATGAGGAGCAAACCTACCTGTTGTGGTGACTGCGAAGACTGAGTTAGGAATGTGACGTCTTTAGATGAAAGTGAATGTCAACAGCACAAGATGCCGTATCATCTAATAGTTGAGATTTTTACTTGCCCAAGGTCATATGCCTAGTTGAGGTGGAGCCAGTCATAGAGCCCAGTTTTGCTGGGCTGCAAACTGTGGATTTTTAGCCACTTTGCTGCCTTGCCTGCAAGCAGTAAGCAGGGAGCCAGAGAGAATACCAGTTAGGATCTTTTCCCCGGAGGGTCAACTGCTAAACATGTTCCACACAGTACTGTTTACTGCAGACACCCCCCAGGACACCTCCCTCAGATGCATCCGTCGCTTGATGCCTTTGATAGGATGGTTTTAATGATTTGGTCTTCTAAATGGAGACATTGAGCATAGATACTTTCTCACATAACCAGTGGTGAAGCTCAGGTCCAAGTTTTACCTTTCACACGGAGAACTCAACTTTCACCTGCAAACCATACTCAACACATTACACAGCTCCATCCGTCACCTCCCCGATAACCCTTGTCTTCCTGTATGTGTGCTGGTGTCCTTTACCTGTGTGGCCTTGTCTGTGTAAGCAGTCCTGACATGAGTATCAGAGAGCCCCAGAGGTGAGAGGCCCTTTCCGGCCCCCTGCAGCCGGCATTGCCTCCCACCTGACAGACGACCCAGCCAGTGGAACCACGCAGTGCACATCACCGGCCCCACCTCAGCAGCCAGCCGCACTCCCAGGGGGCACAGTCCCCTTCCTGTTTGGAGGCCAAATCCCTTTGCCCGTGGCTTCCATCTTTTGGGCTTGACCCAGCTTTCCCCAGAGCAAGGTGCTTCCGTCTTTTACACAACACCTTTCAAATTGTCCAGGACACTGTGCCCGTCGATTCCCACCCACCTCCCAGTCCAGCCATTCTGAACTGCCTTGCACGAGGAGCACCCCCCCCGCTGACAACACCCTCCTCCCACAGTTTGCCCCACTGAGAAAGTCCTCCTCACCCTACATCTCACCCCAAGTGCTGCCTCTGTGTGACTTCCGGTGTTCCCTGGGGAGACCTGAGTGCCCTTTCTCAGTTTGACTTCAGCTGTACATTCTTTCTTACAGCGATTATCTTGGTAGATTGGTGTTGGCCTCGTGCCTTTCTCCCTGCTGCAAGACCCAGCGCAGAAGGCAGGGACTGTGCATGTTGCTCTTGGTTTTCCTGGTACCTCGTGTGGAGCCTGGTTCTCCATAAATATTTGTTGAGTGAATGATGGTACCCAGTTGTGAATCAGATAGGCCAGGCCCCTTCCTCTAGTAGATCACAGACTGTGACAAGTGTTATGAGGAAAATGAACAAGGTTATGTGATTTTCTGGGGGTGGGGGGGACACCCTAGACGGGGTGTTCACTCCCCCTGCCCCAACTCAACCGGAGCTGAGACCTGAAGGCTGACAAGTGGCCAGTCATGACAAGGGGTGGCCAGAAGGACCGGCCAGCCTGAACCCCCGAGGTGGGAAAGAGCTTATCCCTGCTGAAGAACAAAAGGAGGTTAGGACAGAGCATCAGGGGTGAAAAGGAGAGTGATGCATGGGTCCCTAAGGGTGGGAGCCGGTCCTCACAGGGTTTAGGTGATGACTGGCTTGACACTGGTGTGCCGCTTGCTCGGAGTGGGGGGGGAGCTCCTTCAGTCCTGCCTGACGTGGCCAGCAGACGGCCAGCGGCATCAGCAAGGCACCCGGCACAGCTGGCCCCACTTCTTCCCAAGCCCCAGCCTTCTCTTTCCCGGACATTCTCCTTCTCAGGCCCAACACCAGCTGGTCTCAGGAGAGTACGGTATCAGACCTTCACACCCCCGTGTGACTCGCAGTGCCCCGCTAAAGGAATGGTAGCTTAAAACAGCACCTACGTATCATCTCACAGGCTGTAGTCGGAAGTCAGACACCATCTCACCGGGCTCAAATCAAGGTGTCGGCGGTGCTGTGTTCCTTTCTGGAGACTCCAAGGGGAATCCGTGCCCTTGCCTTTTCCAGCTTCTGTAAGCTTCCTACATTCTTTGCTTCATGGTCCCATCATTGGCATTCAAAGCTAGTAAGGCACATTCCTCTGAGGCTTCTGGCACCGTCATGTGACCATCTCTGACCAGAGCTGGGAGAGGACCCCTGAGGTTAAAGACTTGCGTTTGGATTGGCCGTGAATCCCCCCTCCCCAGGTCCCGTCGGGAATTGGATCCTGGACATCTTTGCCATTATTCTGCTTTCCACAGGACTCCTAGCTCTTAAAAGAACAGTCAGATACAACGTGTGGACTGTTGGGATGTAGATTCAAAAACCAACGTTAAAAGACATCTTTGAGGCCATCAGGAAAAGTTTAACATGACCCAGGTATTTAGATGATAAAAAGGATTTGTTCTTAATTTTGTTAGGTGTGATCGTGGCATGTGTCTTTATCTGATACCTGATTTGGAATCCTGCAGGAAGACATGAAGATACATGAAACAAGATTGGAAAAGTACTGATAATTCTTTTTTTTTTTTTTTTAATTTTTTTAATGTTTTGTTTTTGAGAGAGAAAGAGAGAGACAGAACACAAGGGGAGGGGCAGAGAGAGGGACACAATTGCAAGCAACCTCCAGGCTCTGAGCTGTCAGCACAGAGCTTGACGTGGGGCTCGAACTTGTGAACCGCGAGATGATGACCTGAGCCAAAGTCAGACATTTAACTGACTGAGCCATGCTGGTGCCCCAAAATACTAATAATTCTTGATCTGAGTGATAGGTGGTGGGGTGGGGGGGGCAGGGGGGTTCAGTATACACTATCCTTTGTACTTTTTTGGATGTTTGGAACTTTTATTTTAAAAAGTAAATATATATACTTTTATTTTAAATATATATTATATTATATTATATATATTAATATTTATATATTATATAAATAAAATATATAAAATATATATTAATATTTATATATTATATAAATAAAATATATATAATATATAAAATATACATCTATTAAAAAGTAAATATATATTAAATATATATACTTTTATTTTAAAAAGTAAATATATATATATATATGATCAGATATCAGTAAGAGGCTAAGGAGACATTTGGGATGGAAGTAAAGATCTATTCTGGCCCCCTCTCTGCTGCAATTTGACCACTAGGATGGCCACCAAATGCCCCAAGAAAAGAAATCAGGCTTCTGCATGCCTCACTCATTGAGGGAATCAGCAAGGCCTGCGAACTTGGACTCTATTTCAGTATAACCAAAAGTTCAAAACTAAACAAAACTTTATAGGTTATATTGTTTGACCATCATTCCCTGTTGTTCCCAGCTACCCCCTATAGCCATGCAATCTAAGAACCCATTAAATGCAATAAAAACTATGAAATAACTATACATTTTTTTTTCAATCATATGCTCAAACCTAACTGGAATTTCTGAATAGGCAGAGCAGTGTGTGTCCATATTCAGTAGCAATGCTTTTCCTTCTCTTCGTAGTAGGATGTCAAAGAACCAAGAAATCCCAAAGAGACCTTTAGGACAGTGGGGAGAAGGGCTGCCAAGGCAGAATTCAGGCACCATTGCCCTGCAGAATCAGGCTCATCTTGGGTGGGAGAGGCTCACCTCTGTTCCTGTTTCAGGATGTGCCACCCCATTGTTGGGTCCTCCCAGGTAGGGTTTCCCAGGCACTTTCTTTGTAGCCCTCACATTAGCCCAGGGAGGGGGAAGCACTGGTTACAGACATCAAAGATGTCAGAAGCCAAACCCAAATGGTTGACATTTCAAAAAGTCAGTAACTATCATCTGTATTCCTTGGAGGTAGATTGTGGACAGAACCTTCTCTTACATGGATAGAGATGACCCAGCTCTACTTTCCTGGGACCATTTATCCTAACGCATATTGGCTGCAGAGCCCGCGTGAGGGTGAGGATGGGAGGGGTGTGTGAAAGAAGGAGAGAGAGCCTCATAGGAGAGAAGCTTTGGAAGATGCCCTGAAGTAAGGAAAAGCCAGCTAGAACAAGATGCTCACTTACAGAATAGAGAGAAGACAAAGCACAAATGTGTCTGTGAGTACTTATCTGTCTTAGGGGGCTCCAGATGGAAGCTGGTGGATAACCAACCAAGCAATATTCCTTGAGGATCTTCTGTAAATACATTGTGCTAGTTTCAAACAGGAAAATGGCTCTTCCAACCAAGGGCTGACCGACTACGTGAGAGACAGGACATAAACACGTTGAAGACAGCCCACAGTTCAGGGAGGCAAATGGCAAGGGCTGTCAGAAGTTCATGGGTAGGAGACAGGCTGGGAGTCAGAGAAGTCCACTCTTGGAAAATGAAAGACTGCAGGAGCAAAGATGTAGAGGTAAAAAAAACTCAGATGTCTCCATCAGACAGGAGGCAGACCAGACAGACCAAGGTGGAAGATCCATGTGGGCAGGGCTTCTGCAATGTTGGTGTCTCTCAGGCCAACTGGCTGGGGAGCTCTTGATAACACTGACACCTGCCAGGTGTTCCTGAGGCTGGTGACCAGTCTGTTGGCTCAGACATCACACTCTGGGAAACACACTGTAATGAAATTGCAGTAAATGAGGTTATAGAGTAGAATGGGGCCAGCTGATGCATGGCCTTGAATGCCAGGCCAAGGATACAGAATGTTATTTGGTGGCTGGAAGTTAGTAGTGGCTTTTGATTAAGGGGAAGGCATAATAATAGGGTTCTCTTAGGAAGAAAGATGGGTAAGCAATGTGCTAGAAAAAAGATAGAAATTCATACAAAACTGGACATAAATAACATGGAGATAGAGAGTATAAAGAATTTTATGACTGGATGTTGGTCTCAACAGAGAAAATTGTGTAATAAAAGCTTTCATTCATGGTCCAGACGTTAACCTCTCAAACAATCCAATGCAGTAAGTGTTGTAGTCTCCAATTTACAGATGATGAAAAAGAAGCTCAGAGAGATAAAGTAACTTGCATAGACACAACTTGTCTACAGTAGGGTTGGAATTTTAGTCTAGGGCTGATGGGCTCCAAATGCCGTGTTCTCCTCCCTTCCTTGTCCAGATGACAGGTAGAGTGTATTAGCTGTCTCTTGCTGCAATGACAAATTACTAGACTTAGTGGCTTAACCACACAAATGCATTATCTTAAGGGGCACCTGGGTGGCTCAGTTGGTCAAGCATCCAACTTCGGCTCAAGTCATGATCTCATGGTTCATGAGTTCAAGCCCCACATTGGGCTCTCTGTTGTCAGCAAGGAAGCCTGCTTTGGATCCTCTGTCCCCTTTCTCTCTGTGCCCCTCCCCTGCTCATGCTCTCTCTCTCTCTCTCTTTCTCTTTCTCTCATCTTTCTCAAAAAATAAATAAACTTGGGGCACCTGGGTGGCTCAGTTGGTTAAGTAACCAACTCTTGATTTCGGTTCAGTCATGATTTCGCGGTTTCATGAGTTCAAGCCCCGTATCAGGCTCTGTGCAGGCAGGGTGGAGCCTGCTTGGGATTTCTCTCTCCCTCTCTCTCTCTCTCTACCCCTTCCCCACTCACACTGTACCTGTCTCTCTCAAAATAAATAAATAAATAACTTTTAAAAAAGAAAAAATTTTAATATATAAGTAATAAAACAAATGATTATCTTAGAGTTCTGTAGATTCTCTATAGAGAACCCCTGGGCTAAAATCCAGGTATCAGCAGTTTTTTTTTTTTTCTTTTTTTTTTTTTTTTTTTTTTTTTGGCTTGAGGTGCAAATTAGTCTTCTTGGCTTTTCCAGCTTCTAGAGCCCACCTCCATTTCTTGGCTTGTGTCTTCCTTCCTCTGTCTTCAAAACTAACAACATTACTCTGACCATTTTCCCCAGCCCTGTCTTTCTCTCTCACCAAATTCAGGAAAGATTCTCTGATATTAAGGACTCATGTGATTAGATTGGACCCACTTGGATAATCCAAGATAATCAACACATCTCAATGTTTATACCTCAATCTTATCTGCAAAATCACTTTTGCCTTATGAGGTAACATATGCACATCCTGGAGATCAGGACATGGACACTTTGGGGGGGGTGCATTATCCTGCCAAGCACAGAGTGATGCTGCTGCCATTCTTGGACATTTGGTTTTGTGCCCAACAGCATGTTTGGGTAACACACCATTACAAAGGGGATTTTTTTGTTGAATCAACGGTAATGAAATAAAGGGCAACACAGGAATTTTAAAAGGAATGGTGTTTCCTTTAAAACAGAAACAGTATGGTTGGAGTGAGAGCTGGCAGCATGGATGCCACTGCTAAAATTTGTTCTAAACACACTGCAAACATTCCTCTGCATCGTTAATCCCACTTAAATTTGACTCTATCATTGTCAAGATGAGCAGCTACATGGATTACCCAATGTAGGAGCCTGACCACAGAATATAGATGATGCCTAAGTCTGTAGTTTCAGTGCCCAAGTTTGTACTAATTCCCCAAATTCTAGAGTCAAATTCCTATTCTCTGCTTTAGTAGTCTGTCTAAAATATGCATGCCTTCAGACCACTGCCGGACTTCTTTTTATTTTATTTTATTTTATTTTATTTTATTTTATTTTATTATTTTATTTTATTTTTTGATGATGAGTAGCCATTACCTTAGCAGGCTGACATCCCTTTGTTCCAACAGTAAGCCATTTATAAAGTATGAATTTTTCGGAAATTATATGAACCAATAGGTTTATGTGAGCATAAATGGAAAGTGCAGGCTATATGAAATTGTTAGAATCAGGGCAGCAAATGGTTTAGTTAAAGCTCAATATAATCCTTTATCATTTTATTTTTAAAGTCCCATCACTGATTCATCTGAAATGTGATAGACTGAGGATCTTATCATAATGTGACAAAATTTAGAAATACAATTTTCTCTTTTTGGTTTCTTTTATTTTATAGAAAGAGAGAGTTGGCATTTTGTTATAGACCTTTCAAAGCAAGAAAATGATAACTCAGGAACATTAAAATTCACATTCTTTGGGCAATAAGCCCTAAGCTTACTGAAGAACCTGCTGGTTTGCAGTCACTGAAATGATTTAATAGGGAGCCAGTCTCAAAGATTGTTGAGACAAGAAGTTAGTAGAGCCCTCAACTACAAGTGAAGGCGGTTGCTGTTGAAGCCTATCGTTTTCTCATTTAAGAAGCCTGATTTAGTGAGCTGCACATATGATCACAGTGTACATTCTGAAATGAATCTAGCAGTGAGAGTGGCTCCCAGGAAGAGTTCCACATGAACAAGTCCCTCAGGGGGAAAAGGCAAACAAAACAAACCTTGGGCACTTGCTTAAAAATGAAGGCCACATTCGGGCATGTGTGGTTGCCATTGACTTTAATGGGAACATCCTGTCTGTTTCTGGGATTCAGAACATAAAATCGGTGGGAAAAGTGTGAAATGGGGAAAGAAAGAAATAAAAGTATCCATTGGGCATTGTGTTTAAAGATGAGAAGAACTGTGTGTCATAAAGGGATGAGTTAAAATTCACATTTTGCCAGTGAAGACCATTGTTGTGTCTCAAAAAATTAGTTAATACTGTTGCGTTTGATTCCTGAAAAAGGAAGCAGGAGGAATAGGCACTGGTTTCAACACAATTTGCTAATTTCTGATTGACAAGAGGAAAGTTAGAAATTGCAGTAATGGCTGGGAAGACTCACCTCCATTCTGCAGACACACACACACACACACACACACACACACACACACACAAGTGCATGCATGCGTGCAAACCAAGACCAACAAACAGGCATGGAAAGTATCTTACTGGCATCTTGTTTCTGGTATTGCTATAACTACGCACAAAACAAGTGATACATGAAATGGTAGCGACATCTGTTCAAGAACCTGTGGGGCTTTCCTCACAAAACAGTTGTAAAATCTTTTGGGGACAAAAATATTTCTACGTATCTGTGTAGATGCTTTCTTTTAAGGGAAACACGCACACACACGCACACACACACACACACAAACAAGTGTTGAGCTGAAAAGACAAGAATAAGAAAAAGAAATGTCATCTATGTCTTAAAATGCTTCTTTAATTTTTCTCCTTTCAAACCAAGCTACGTGAATTGCCTCGAAGGTACCGATTTTTTTTCTTTTTTCTTTTCTTTTCTTTCCTCTTTTCTTAGAATCTCAAAACATGTAAATTGTCATAAAGCTAAAGTTTAAGATTCCCCTTGGTCAGACCGTAGTAACACACACTTGGATGCTGAGTGAGTTTGTTTTTATTTGGTAGGAAACATTTTCTGACCTTGGAAATGAAATTTTTCAGTTGTCTGTTTGTTTATGGCTGAAGCTGTATGGAGGGTCCTAGGTACTTGTGTTCTGGGTACTTTGAAATTCTCAAATCCACAGTGTGTGGGAAGTTACACAACTTGGGTTTAATCATCGTTCAGGATGTTCCTCATTAAGGAACCCAGATTTACCTCCTTCCCACGACTCCCCAACATTAGTTTACATTTATCGCACAGCAAACTGTCCAGGCTGAGGGGGTGAATTGCAGACAGTAGGAGCTGAGCCTCTCGTTATCTATTTACCCTCTCAGTAGTAGACAATGTAGAACTTGTGCCTTGAGCAGGCTGCAAATGTCTCTCCAAATGAGTTATTCGACTTTTCCCTCACTCCAGTGTCCTTTAATATCAGGTAGCATTTTTATAATATAGTCTTAATTGTTTTAAATAACTGGCCTCTAGCAAGTACAATTTATTCAGTTGGAATGGTTGAAACATGGAGATTTTGTTGATTTTACCATCTTCTGGACAGATTTGGATGTGCAAAGTAACATGTCTTGGTGGACCATTAAATGTTAGTATTTGTTGACAAAGCCATTCCATTATACATTGTTCTTTGAAATGACTGATGATTGAGTCTTGCTAAATGTAATGTGGCTATTTTGGACATTGCTGCATTATCCTATTTTTGTAGCCACTTTGCTGTGGAAAGTGAAGCACACCCATCTCACAGATGGAATTTTTTAATCTGCAAAGTATCCTTTCTGGGAAAGTGGTGGCTGATGAACTGGGGGTAGGGTGGCAGCTCCCCAGCTGAGCTCATGACAAGTGAGAGATGAGGCAGCCAGGGCTGGTGTTCCATTCATACCTGTGGGCGGATGCACCTGGTGGGCAGCCCCTGCCCATCTCTGCTTTCCTAAAAGTACTTAGCTTATCACTCTCTATAAATCACAGCCAAGCCCTCAATCCTTTCCCTGTCCGTTCATCTTCCCAATCCCAGCATCCCAGCCCCTCCCCTTGCTGCAGCATCCTGCATGCCACAGTCCCAGGCAAACCGTGCAGCTTGATTTTCCCTCTGGCCAGCAACCCCTGGCGGGTGAGGAATGAACTCTTCTCAGAACAACAGAGGGGAGATGAATAAATGAGCAAGACTTGGTACCCTTAGAATGTTGAGAAATGGAGAATTGAATCACCTTGTTTGGGAGCCGTTGGGTAATTCAAGTGACAAAATAAGTACCATAGCAATTCAATTTTAGCCCAATCTGCACTTGTTACAGAAGCACTGAACAGAGCCTCAGAAGTCAACCCACAAGATAATAAATCCCTTGTCTAGAAAATGGAGATAATTGTATGAGCTTACCTCCAGTAATTATTGTGGGGGAATAATTAATAGAATGAGTATGGAGGAGGGAATAAGAGTGATCTGGAAATGATAATATTGAAAAAAGTCATGCTGAAATTGGCTTAGGTGTGAAGGAAATAAAGTGATCTGGTCAACAATGTGCACTGGGTTCAAATCCATGCTCTGCCACTTACTAGCTGTGTGACCTTTGAATAAGTTACTGAATTCCTCATGGGTAGGACCTACGTGCAGGGCTATGGGAACACCTGAGGCCACTCAGGTAAATGGCCTGGTTTCATGACTATGGCAGGGTGATGCTCACCAAATGGTAGCTATTACTGTTTATAGAGAAGATAAATCGTCTTCATTGTCTTTTATAAATTAGCAAGAAGTCCTCTCCTATTTATAAGCAATTGTATTCAGGATTATCAATAAGATGTGGGTTGAAATTATCTCATCAGATAAATAAGGGAATATTGTTTGGAAGCCTTTAAGCATACCTTTGGAGGGAAGCAGCCACACAAGAATTCTGAAAATCCGTTCATGGCATTGAGTGAAAGAGCACGCCGCCCTTCCAGCCTGCAGGACATTCTTTGAGTGACGACAGGCATTTTGAAAGTGCACAGAGACCTGCCCGACATGTTGGTAAAATCATCCAGGAGATTTTGCAAGAGCCAAAACACTGAACCTGCTCTCTGAGACCTGGCCTGCATCTCATATGTTGGATAGAAGAGAGCAGGTGTCACGGGGTCCTGGACTTGGTGTAGCAAGACATTTGGTTCTTGGTATTTGGGCAACAAGTATTCCAACAACAACTAGTAAAATGGGCTACAATTAGCCTATAAATGACTTTTTAAAGTTGTTTTTTAAATTTTTAAAAGTCATTTTTGGTTGTCATTTTGGGACCAGGGAGCCCTGGGGTTCTCATGTGTCTCATTCAGCAATATGACATTGCTGATTTAAATTTACAGGCACTAAAGAGCCTTCCACAATAGTTCACGTGGGAAGCAATTGATAAAAATTGGCATTCCTGACAATAATCCACATACTAATGGATCAGAAAAAAGAACAGTTATTTAACTTTTTTTTTATTTTAAAAAAGGTGCTCCTGAGTGGCTCAGTCACTTAAGCGCCTGGCTCTTGATTTTGGCTCAGGTCATGATCTTGCAGTGTATGAGATTGAACCCCGCATTGGGCTCTGCACTGACAGTGCAGAAGCCCCTTCAGATTTTCTCTCATCCTCTCCCTCTGCCCCTCCCCGCTCGTATGCCCATGCACCCTCTCTCTCCCTCTCTCAAAAATAGACATTTTAAAAAAAATTATTAAAAAAAAAAGAATAGGTGTTCATTTGTTCAAAATTGTTGAATATACAAAGACCTGTAAGTTCATTAGTGCTCCCCCCCACTCCGCCCCACCAATGTAGTTGGGCTATCTGGAACGGTCAGGCATGGACTGCTCTTTAGAGCTTTGCAGTGAGTGGGCCTCATGCCTCACCCAGTACATGCATATGTAAGGCAGGACTCCAGCTCAGGTTCATGTAACAAGCCCATGAGAATGTGCACACCCACAGGACTTTTCCCAGGCTAGTCACCTGGGAAGGCTGTCCAGCACAACCCAGCATTGCAGGACTTAGAAGGACCTCAGAGATTACCCAAGTGATTTTAAATGAGAGCCAAATCCCTCTGCAGGTTTCTTTTGGGGGAGGGGAATTGTCCAAATCTGGGTCTTTTGAGGCTCAATTTAATTTTTTTTTTCAACGTTTTTATTTATTTTTGGGACAGAGAGAGACAGAGCATGAACGGGGGAGGGGCAGAGAGAGAGGGAGACACAGAATCGGAAACAGGCTCCAGGCTCCGAGCCATCAGCCCAGAGCCTGACGCGGGGCTCGAACTCACGGACCGCGAGATCGTGACCTGGCTGAAGTCGGACGCTTAACCGACTGCGCCACCCAGGCGCCCCTCAATTTAATTTTTGAAAGCAACCAAACTTCACTCAAAGCCAGATCTAGTGAATAAGGTAAATGGTCAGGATGGACAAATGAAAACTAAGGTGGGGCCATAAAATGACAAAACTGGTTGGCTCTAATGACCCACAAAGTGGTTCTGAGAGATTAATTCCAAAAGCACCTAAAGAAGCATCAGCTCCTCACATTACTACTGTGGTCACAACCTCTCTGAGGGAGGTGAAAAAGCTCATGTCAGATCTAAAAATATTCATGCTTTTTGGCCCAGAAATTCAATTTCTAGGAATCTATCATAAGGAAGTTATTGAGATGGTATGCAAAAATTTAACTATTTGAAATCTGGATGCAGTGTTAATAATCACTTAAATTTGGGAGTGTCCTAAATGTCCAACAGTAGGGATTGGCTGAATATAGAAGGACCTCTAAAGTCAATATACTGAACAGTCACGCAAAATAATGCTACTGAAGTGTTTTTATTGATATGGAAAACTGCTCACATTCAATGAAAAGAGCAGGTTATAAAATGGTGTGAAGATATGATCCAGGTGAAAGTTCATACATATGGGGAAGGGATAGAAAAGTAAAGGGAAAGACATTAGACCAAGTAGTAAATGATGGATGGGCCTGTGAATATTTTCACACTGTTTTTGCTTGTACCTCTTATGATTTTCCTATAATGAAAATTACTTTTATAATAAAAATATAATAAAAAGAAACATCACAGAAAGGAAAAGGAGGTTCTACTGTCCTTAAGGAGGAATTATGATGGACCTATTTTAGTTTGTTAGAGTTCTCATAGCAAAATACCACAAACTGAGTGGTTTAATCAACAGAAATATATCTTGTCACAGTTCTGGAGACTGGGAGTCCAGAGTCAAGGTGCTGGCAGCTTTGGTTCCCTCTGAGGGTGTGAGGGAGAATCTGTTCCAAGACCTCTCCATAGCATCTGGCAGTTTGCTGGCAATCGGTGACGTCCCTTGGCTTCTGTTCTATCACTTCAATCTCTGCCTTCCTCTCCACAGGCTGTTCTCCCAGTGTGTGTGTGTGTGTGTGTGTGTGTGTGTGTGTGTGTGTGTGTGTCTATATCCTAAGTTCTCCTTATTATAAGGACATTAGACATATTGGATCTGGGCCCATTCTATTCCAGTAGGACTTCATCTTACTTAGATTTGCAATGTCCCTGTTTTCAAATACGGCCACATCTGAGGTATTGGGGGTTAGGACTTCAACATATAGATTTGGGGAGTAGTGGGGGGGACACAATTCAACCAGCAATAGTACCCCAATGAAATAGCCACACTGCTTCTACCCAACTGAAAGTACTGCTTACCTGCCATGTCAGTCTGTGCCAGCTGCTGTATACATAGTACGAGCATGGGCCAAGACCAGGAGTTGAGGGGGGGGGGAGGGGGGACACTGACATCCCTGCTCAATTTTCCTGGAAACCTAAAACTACTCTTAAAAAAATTAAGTCTATTAATTTAAAAATGAAAACCAAAAAATGTTACAAATAATGAAATTTGCAAGGGATCACACAGTCAGCTACCCAAAAGGGGCCTTTGGCAGATAAAAGTTTGGGAAACTGCAAGAGTTAGCCCTTTTTCAAAGGTAGTTGAGAGGATACAGATGACCAAAGTGTGACCCAGTGGGATCTCCAGGATTCAAACAACCCTGGCTGCTCACACCTATCTCAGACTCAACAAAGCCCTTCTAATGGAGCTTTAAGGAGGTGGGGAATGGGGGAGGGGAAGGAGAACCAAATTCTTATTCAAAGAAATAACAATTTGGAACGTGCACAAGAGTGTCAACAAGTTATGTAGATCTTATCAGCATCGCATTTTTGGTGCCTCCCAGCTATCCAGCGAGGCTCAGCCAGCCTGTCAACACCCTTCAGCATCCCACGCAAGACGGGCATATCAACACCTCGGGAGGCTCTGCTGTGGCCAGGCCTGCCTCTCCAGGGCCCCAAAGAGTGCACGTTTTCTCTCTCCTCACAGAATACCATCGTACCATCCCCTTTGTATGCATGAGTGTCTTGGGCCCGTTTCTCTGCTCACATCCTGTGACTTGGTTGGGGATAGCTATAAAATGGAACAATACCTTTATGCTAACTTTGGAAAGAGTACCTAACTTGGGAAAATCTGACGTTGCATTGTCTGAAGGAAGGGAATGTGTAGTTTCAGTAATGTGAGGAGAAAATGTTATTATAGTCAAAATATAATACATTATATTTATATATGTATTTATATATGTGTATATATATATTTATATGTCAAACTATAATAGGCTTATACTAGGTGCTTCTACATTTGCAGATAAAAACTTTGTGATTTTACAAAATTATGGATGGGGGCTAAGGCATGAAACTTTGGAGATTCTCCTCCCCACCTCCTCCCACTTCGCCACAGAAATAAGGCCCTCGTAGCATACAATTGCTTCGTGATAATACAGCCTTTCAAATGTAATTTTGCTAAATGATGCAAAAAAAGCATTTATTTAGACCAGTGAAAATGATAGTCCTTACTATACATCTCAGCCTTCTTTTACAATTACCTGTTTATTAATATTAAAGTCAATGAATGGATCTCCTTGTTTGTGTGTTTGTTTTCACTTTTAGGCAGCTTTAAGTGCCTTGAAACAATTTTCTGAACAAGGACTGGACCCAATGGAAGGGGCAATGAATATTGAAAAAGGTTCTCTTGAAAAGTGAGTAAATCTTCTGCTATATTCTTACATTTCTAATTTTGCAATTGTGCAAAAAAAATAAGATATAGGTAACAATAAGGTAAAAAAAAAACCCTCAAGACAATAATATCTGTATCTTACAAAATTATTCATATTACAGTTCAGTGTAAATAAACAAGAAATGATATATATATATGGTCATTTTCATTTCCTCTAGTACATATGTGAAAGTTTTAATCTACTAATTGATCATTTTTTTCTCCATTTCAATGCCTTTGTTGGAAATATTTCTGTGAGTTTTATTGACTATAGAGACTTGCACAACTTGTAAAATACTGTTTTTACTTCATACTGTTGAGGTTTCTTCTGTCTAAACCTTTTCTGACATACAAACTTGCGCTCACACTCCTGCTAAGTTGTGGGCGCAAGAGAGAGAAAAGAAAAAGAAGTCCAGAAGAGGTATCCCCTCCCCTTGACCGCATTTTGTTTTCCACGTTGTTCTAGAAACACAAGCACCCGTTGCCACAAAAGTGTGGCTCCCAAGGACTGCAAAGGCAAGAATGTAGCTGTAGCAAGAATTTCTGAAATCGAGTGCATAGTTTTTTTTTTTATGATATCGAATGTCAGGTCTCACCTGAGCGACTGAATTTTAGGTCTCTCCAGAGGCCCAATTTATACTAAAGAAATTGAAAGCAATTGCATTTACATAGAGGAATCCGAATTCTTTCCAAGCCCTAAAAATCGCAGGTGAGATTTCAAAAGGCCCATAGGAGATAATGTTTTTTAGAATGAAAACAAACCGATAACCCAGGAAGTGAAAAACAGATACATTGATCCTCCGGTTAAATAAGCATAGCCCCAAAACAGCATTTGGTCATTAATATGTAAGAGGTGAGAGCGTGAGAAGAAAGCATTTGGTAAACAGACGCGGTATTTTCTGTTGTCTATAGATTGGCAACCATTTATAAGCTAATTTAATCAAAACCATTTCCACATGATCTCATCAGTAGACTATCTGAACATAAATATTGTTGTTTCACTTTAAAATGTCACTTTTGTGGTGACCTTTGAATCCTGTGTGCCATCTGCTAATAAACATGTCTGAAGACGTGCAACCCTGGACCTTCAGCTCTTGTTAATGTATTAATCTTCCAGACAAGCCCAGCATCTGGGAGAGAAAGCGGACAATAACCAGACACACCCGGGCTCCATCGCTCAGGACTGCAAGAAATCAAAGTCGGTCATCTAGCAGCTCCCAGAACCACGGCTGCCACCACATCCTTATAAACCTGTCAGCACGCATGAGGGTGTCTGTGTTCAAGGAAATGAATGACTAATACCATTATTTGAGTCTTATGTGAAGACAACACTATTCTAACACAAGAGATAATATACATAGTACTGTTTATTCAACTGGGGAAAAATAAAACTTCGAGCATTTCCCTCGGAACTTGAGATCAGATCATAACTCACTTGCCCGGAGGCAGGAGAAATCTGATCCTGCTACTGGCGCTTGAAATAACAATTAATGAAAAGTGTTAGAAACAGAGGTAAAAATTTTAAATGATTAATAGAGAAATTGGGTTTGGTTCCGTTGTTATGATTGTTTTGTCGTGGAGCTTGTGTTCAGTTATATTCTCTCTCTCTCTCTCTCTCTCTCTTGTTTTAAATAATGCTTGACGATTCAAAGATTAACCAATGATGTGCTGTGGAATGTGATGGTCGTTGTCTTCATATAGAGTCACACCGTTTCTCTTTTTATGCGGATATTTATAATCTTCATCCTGTATCAATACGAATGACTTTGAGGTGCACGCCTCAAAGATGTATGCAAACAAACAAAGTTTAAATCAGGTCAGATATTTTATTTACCATATGAAATCGTGTTAGGAACAACTAGTTTCAATATACTCCAGGAATTAAAAAACAAAAACCAGAAAAAAAACAGTTGTGGGTTTTGAGCTCCATAATACTATTAGCCACTAAGGAGGCGTCTTGCCTCCACTGACCATTTCTCCAGATTCCACGTTCCGTTGTGGAAGTCGCACCCACCCTCATCCGTGTGTCATAGCCACTCACTGTTTGCATCGAGAGCGTTTTTAATAACTGCCTCTGGACTTGGGACAGTGAGTAGGATCAAAATAAATAATGTACATGGCGGGGAAGGGAAAGCCTGTCGGAGGAGCCGTAAGAGTCTTGCCAGCTTGTAGCCAGCCACACTCTGGACCAGCATGTTGGAATCCAGCGTGTACCGAATGCAGTAAAAAAATTGGTCGGTTTCTGTGTGAAGTGTTGTCATTGTTGTTCTTTCGTTCCCTGGCTCTCATCTCTTAAACATCACCTCGGTGAGACCCATCCCAAAGGCCGCCACCCAGCCCAGTCATCCTGCGCCACGGTGTCTTTAGAGGGTGTCCGGCTCCTGCGCCACCAGCTGTATCTGTGAAACTGCAGAGCGGCCTCCTGGGTGACGAGGAGCCGGGTTCCTGACCAGCCAACGTCATCTCATTGTTCAGCCTTTCTCCTTATTGATTCACAGACGTTGTGCAATGAGAAAACACTATATGGCCTAACTGCTCGACCCAACGTGACAATAGGAATATGATTATGTAAGATTTCATAAGCAAAACCACCACAAATCATGATCTGGCTGACTCACACGCGACTGGAGGATAAACAAACAGCAACATAAGGAAATAACTCGAAGGTTGTTTTTAATGATTCCCATGTGGGGAAGTCTGCCAGTGTTGGGAGGGCCGGTGCCCTCGGAGGAAATAGGTTTCGTTACATAAAGCTGGGTCCTGGTGGAGATCAGCGCATTTGTAAAGTTGGGGTTCACAAGGTAAGCCAAGCTGAACGATACGTCCTGCTGCCTCGCGCCAGGGTGCGGAGAGCCCTGAATCATTGCCTTCGAAGGGGACAGGCTGTTTCTTCTGCTCTGCCTTTTACCACCTGAGGCTTAGGCCCTCAGCCGGGTGGGGAACAGGCCCGTACGCAGCACCACTTCGGGCAGGGGCTTTAAAGTGGATCTTCAGTTTACCAAACACAATAAACACGGGCTACCTCCTGCAGCCCACGGTCAGAACAACACCAAGGCCGTCAGGGCTGTAGGGGAGTGATGAGCCCAGGGAACAAACGAGCTAATCAGTTCTCACAACCCAAATATCTGAAACATTTAACTCTTGAGCTCTCTGACGTGAGCCATCCTCATGGCTGAGGTATCCCTGACACAGCAGAGCCGTGGTGGTAGGCGCGGGAGAGGTACGTTCGCAGAGGACCTCAAGTTTAGTGGGGGGATATTTATTTCAAAATTCCGTCCCACCTACCTGCCTGAAGAGCCCGGGAAAGCCTCCAGATGTTTGGCCCAGAACCGCAGCCCTGCCTGGGAACCCTTTGGGTTTTCTTTGGGTTAGATTAGCAATGCAAATGTTGGGTGGCCTGCAGCCCCCTGCAGGAACCCGCTAGGATGCTCCGAGCTCCTTCCAAAGCGCAGTGTTATAGATCATTGGAGGGAAAGCCATTAAGTAGATTTATTGAAAGAATGTTTCTTCGGCACAAGGAGATCTTTTTGATGAAAAATGGAACTCATTATTCTTTAAAGGACACAGATTGACTTATCTCCTTTATCAATTACAGTGTCTGCTTTCAGCTTTTCTCAATCAGCGACGGGCTTTGTAGTCACTTCCCAGCGCGGAGGCCAATGTGCTTTATGAAAAAGGTTTGTTTTTACATTTTAATTGGAAATATAATATTGCACTTTGGAACTCTGACCATCCCTTTCCAGCACAACTTGCCAAAGGTCGATGGTGAGACACCACCAATGAGGCTGTGACAAGGGTATTATTCCTCCCCTTCCTGGGGTGATGTATCTGGGTTCTTCTGGTATTCTTCTCCCCAGCAGACATTCTCTGCAGTGAGTTCTGTTGTTGCTGTTGATAGCTTCAACCAAATTCCTGCACCACAAAATAAAAATAGATGAATGAAAAACTTAATGTATTATACAGAAGTTTTCAGAACTCCTAGTGACCTTGCAGATGTGGTCCAGACCAATTGGTTGGTGTTTATTCCCACTGCAGGTGAGTTATCACTGCAGCTACCTGGTGTGTTCTGTACCTTTTCATGTCCAAAGGCTACTTGTCATCATTGTGGCCAAGGATGATAGAAAACCTACCAGTTTTGGGTGTCTGGGTGACTCGACTTTGGATCAGGTCATGATCCCACAGTTGATGGGTTCGTGTCCAAGTCGGGCTCTCTGGTGTCAGTGTGGAGCCTGCTTTGGATATTCTGTTCCCCTCTCTCTGTCCTTCCCCCACTTGTGCATGCTCTCTCTCTCTCTCTCTCTCAAAAAAAAATAAACATTTAAAAAATTTAAGAAAGAAAGAAAGAAAGAAAGAAAGAAAGAAAGAAAGAAGAAAGAAAGAAAGAAAGAAAGAAAGAAAGAAGAAAGAAAGAAAGAAAGAAAGAAAGAAAGAAAGAAAGAAAGAAAAAGAAAGGAAGAAAACCTAACAGTTTTGCACACAGAGCTAAGAAGTCATTAGTGGCAAAATCATATATGAATTTGTCTTCGAGTTTCCCCTAACTTACCCCACTGTGATACAGGTACGATAAATGTATAAATGTATAAATGATACATTGAATACATGCAAAAATGGATAAATGAATAAGGTACCAAAGGGATAGATAAGCCTGTTAAAGAAAGAAATTTTAAATCTCACTGCTTAACATGACACAGAGCTAGTCACTCGTGATAATATATGGCATTCCCATTGATAATATTATAGTACCTTCAGCCCCAGAGGGACTGTGGCATTTCTTTCCCTTTTTTAATATTTTTATTTTTTTAATGTTTATTTATTTTGAGAGAGAGAGAGCACGAGCCAGGGAGGAGCAGAGAGAGAGAGGGAGAGAGAGAATCCCAAGTAGGCCCCATGCTGCCAGCGCAGAGACTAATGCGGGGCTCCATCTGCTGAACCATGAGATCGTGACCTGAGCCAAAATCAAGATTCTGATGCTTAACAGACTGAGCCACCCAGGTGCCCTGACTGTGGCATTTCTTAATCCAAAGCGTGGTGAGTCCACAAAATCCCTCATTTCAGAGGACTTTGGACCCATGGAGACCCACTATCCTGCCCCCCCCTTCCCATTTCTGCATTTATATCCCTTCCCTAAACTAGCAGATTTAATTCCAATCCCCACTCCCAGATATGTTCCTGCATTTCCATAATCACAGATACTTGTCTTATGAGGAGGGACCTTGTAATATATGGTTCAAAGCAAAGACTTTCCTAGATTCGGTCAAACCCACTGTCTGTTTCTGACAGACAGCACCTGCGTTCAGTCTCACCTTTGCCAAGACTCAGGTAAAAATCATCTCACTGAGGAAGCTCTCCTCTGTGCTCTAACCTCTTAACATAACTAAAAGCTCCTTTGGAGTCCCAGCGCGCTCTGATGTATGCTGGGAATGCAGAAAATAAATAAACAAATGAAACTACTTCCCCCTAAAGGACCCACATTCTAGCTGGAGGGAAAGACTGACAAGGAAATGAGCACAGAGCGGGGAGCATTTTGTTCTCACAACCATCACACTGGAGCTAGTTGCTCACCTGCTTGTCCCCGACGGTCACTCACTCCTTCCCGTGCTCATCTCACATGCTTTGGGCAGCGTGCTGTATTCAGGTGACACTGTCAAAAAGCTATCGTCTGCTTTCACTCTAGTAGCGTATCTTATCTCACCTCCACCTCCCACGGCCACTGACAGCCCCACCCTCAGCCCCACCCCCAGCCTCAAATATGCATACACAGATGAAGAAGCTTTTTAAGTCCCCCTGCACTTAGGAGGCAGACCGCCTGAATTGACTCCTCATCGTGTCTCCTGGCCTGGTAGGACTGCCCACTTTAATATGTAAATATTTATTGAATAGAGGAATGACCCTAAAAACCCTGCCATGATGGATTTGTCAGTCTAACTGGATCAGCAGTACCCTGGATGCATGGACAGAGAAGTCTGGCCTATTAGCTGGATTCTCCTGCCTGGGAGGAAACTTCTAGTTCCACTTCTGTTAATGTGTGGCCTCGTTGAAGTCATTTAACGTCTCCAAGTTTCAGCTTTTCATCCAAAGCAATAGGGGTGAGAATATGCAAGAGTCTGTGGCCTATTTTTTTTAAGTTTATTTCTTTATTTTGGGAGAGACAGAGACAGCGCAAGTGGGGGAGGGGGAGGGGCAGAGAGAGGGGGAGAGAGAGAATCCCAAGCAGTCTCCACACTGCCAGTGCAGAGTCCGATGTGGGGCTCAAACCCACAAAGCCACAAGATCATGACCAGAGCCGAATCGATGGGTCGGATGCTTAACCAACTGAGCCACACGGGTGCCTCTGGACAATTTTTTAAAGTGCACAAGTTGTGAAAGTAAATACAGTCCTTCAATCAGAGTCAGTGGGTATTACAGAAAGAGCTGTGGCCTCGGAGTCAAGCATCTAGAGATCTGGTTCAGCCACAGATATGACACTGGCAAGGGATTTAGACTTCCTGAGCCTCAGTTTCCACATCTATAAAATGATGTCCCCTAAGACATTACAGCTCTAAATTTATATTACTATTCATACCTCTATTACTAGTGGTATGCTTATATTCAAATTTGGTGTCTAATGTGTGGATTTTTTATCAAACGTCTGTAAGCAAAATACCACTCAGTCAATTTGAATGATTTGAATCAATCTGTTGCTTGTACGTTATAGAAACCTACTCAAACCAGCAATGGGAAACTTGTTTTAAAGGTACAGGGGTGTTTCACAGAACCTAAGGGCAGAAATGCAGACACAAACTGGAGCCAGGAAGTAGAAACTGTGGGGAAACCAGGAAGTGCTCTTTCTCCCTGTCTCTCAATTCCCCTCCTCTCTCTGAATGTCTGAATCATCTCTCCTCACATTAGCTCCTGCTTCTCAAGTACACATATCAGAGAACATGGCTATCAATAGAACCCAAGTTTACAGCCATCTGATGAAACAATGAATCTCTCTTTTGATTTCATTCCTCAAATCATAGGAAGGAACCCATGACTGCACCACCTTGAACCAGGTGTTCACCTCTGACCCACAATGTACAAATATGGCTGCCCTTCTTTACCCTTATGGAGAGGGTAAGGTGGTCATCGGAGAAGAATCACTGTTTAGTGAGACAAACTAAGGTATCTGCCTTGACTACTTCCCAGGGGGCAAGGCTCGTTATAATCATGTGCTAGTTCTGACTTTCAATGTAAACAATGAAGCTTAAGTAACTAACTGTCTCCCAAATGTCATAGATTGGTCTCAGGTTTGTGAAGGTTGTGCTGTTTTGTTTGGTTTTGTTTAATCCTTTCGTGTCTTCAGTTTCAAGGGTCTGATAAACCACAAAGCTGTCCTGAATGAGTCATAAAACTACCTAGGAGAAAAAGTAAAAAGTTTCCAGGGATCCCAATTAGTATATTTTTAAAAGCCTCCTTTCCTTCAGCACACATAACAAGAAATTTCGGCAGTAGATTGGTCAACCGTCCTCAGGGATTTCTATAAAACCAGAAGACCAGAGGCCATTTCCCAGTTTTTGTTATCCTGAGAGGATTTTAACTATAAAGGAATTTCTGATTTTTACAATGGAGGTGGGTAGAGATGGAAACAATCTTGGTCTGATTTTCTTTCAAACTTTACTCATAAATTTTCAAGGGAGCCCAAAGAAGAGAGATTTGGTTAGTTAAGTGAGTGGAAGGAGGCAGAAAATAGGGTCAGAAATTTGAATTCAAGAGTGAAGTAGGTGAGAAAGCCATGCTGCATTGGAAAAGAATAAGGAAATGGGAAGTTCTGGAGAAGACATTTGTGACCAAAACAGACTATTTTCCCTGCAGGTAAGTCTTTAAATGCCCGCCCCTTTGCCTGAGGAATGAGCAGTCAAAATCTCCTGTTTCCCCTTGAACCTGCCCCTAAATCTTCTACATGAGTAGTAATTTTCCAGAATGGTGTTTAGTCACTGGTCCTTCCTCATCCTCTGAATGAAGAGGAAGGAACTAGGTCTCTCACCAACTCAAGATGATTACCGAGCTACAGGAAAAGCCCAGGCCTATGAACTCCAAGGAGAATTTGGCTCATTGGTTATCCCTGGTATTAGAAAAGGTCAGAACCTCTGTTTTTGCTTGGAACCAGAGTCACTTCCACGGTCATCACAACATAATGTGCAACAGTTGTTTGAGGGCTCAGGTACATGACAGCCACTGCCTCTGTCTTAGAAGAGACCACTAGCCTGAACAGGTCTGACTAAACGTATCTTGCCTTCTGGTTTCTAACCTTAACCAAATTCCAACCTATTAATCAATTAGCAGATATGGAGTTAGTCTTGTGGGGAACCAACTGAAGCTTAAAAGTTCTCTACCTTCAAAGAGCTTCCAGTCCAATTGGGAAGATGAGATACTGAGAGAAAAATGCAAGAAAACAGATACAGACACACTTCATTAGGAACTGGTTTCAGCTTCTGCTGCTCCCACAATGCTTATAGGAAGCATCGTGAGGAAATTCAGGCTAACAACCCAGATTTCAATATTATAAAGAATGTCTACCTTGGATTCCTGCTCCCTTTGGTCTGGTGATCTGGGCTGGCCAACCTATAACGAAGGTGATGTGGGAATCCATTTGGTATGTTTCTTTTTCTGTGGTGAATCCTTGAGATAGATGAGGCTTTATGAGCTACCATCCCCCCTACAACCACTACCTTCACCACCAACAACCTTCCTAACTACTGATTTATAATCTTGAGCCACATGTTACCAAGAAAGGAGTGCTGGGTTTGATTAAGAATCAGGATTCGGGGATCAGACTGCCTACACTCAACTCTTGGCTTTTCCACTAACTCCTTATATATATTTAGGTAAGTTACCTTAACTTTTCCAAGCCTCACCTTCTTCAGCTATAAAGGATGACAGTGTTGTTACGTGGACCAAATAGATTAATTTCATGAATCAATACATGTAAAGTGTTTTGAGCTATATGTGGCACAGAAAAAGTACTCAATAAACATGAGTTATTATTGACCAAGAGCCAATCAATGAATGAATCAGTAATTATTGATCAACTCCTGCATGCCAGACACTATGAGTGCTGAGAAGAGAAAGAGGCCAAGATGAACAAGGCATGGCCCTGTTTTGCATCATGAGATTTTGGTTTCTTAAAGACAGCTATAAAACATGCACACAAAGAAATGTTACCCTAGAATGAATAGCCTCAGAGACCTGGGGCTAGGAGCATCTACAGGACGCCCTATGGACTACTCAGACAATAGGATCACCTTTGAGATGTCTTCTCTACAAAGTCAGATATGTGTCTCCTAACGCCTCTTGGGACTTGTTGGTGAGAATGACCTACAGGTCAGAGAATGATTTCTGACAAAGAGATTACACATTCCCCACACACCTCATGATGCACCTCTTTCTCTAGACTCCTCAGGGAACCAGGAGAAGATGGCGGAAGAAGTCTACCAGTGACCTAGAAAGGTACACACAGCCCCAGAAGTCAGGGAAACCAAGGCTGGTAAGTTGACTTTGAAATGTTAGACCAAACCTGGGCTTGGCTTCTGTTGGTTTAAGTTTCTGGAAGGTAAGGAGAAAAAAACTGTCAATAACCCTGTCCCTCCTGGCCAGTATGGGAAAAGCAGCTTATTCCTTCTGTTCTATCTGGTTATAAGTATACCAGCACTACCATGGTCCTTTTATATCTTTTCTTCGTATATCACCCGAGAAAGAGAAGAGGCACAGGAAGTCTCATATGGTGGATACTAAAAGTTATTTACAATGGAGTTGAGGTAATAAGGGTCTGAATGAGGGCAGTAGCAGTAGGGAGGGAGAACAGGAAGCATAAAGAAGGTAGATTCAATAGGCTTTAATCACCAAATGGATGGAAGGGGAAAGGGGAGGAGTTTCATCCAGGCTGACTCCAGGGCCCTGGCCTAGGAAACTGGGTAAATGGCAGTAATGTTCACTAAAATAGGGAATACAGGAAAAGAGCAAGTTGTTAATGAAGTCAGTCCTAGACTTGTTGAGTCTCATATGCCTGCAGGACACCCAGAGAAAGATCTTCAACTGGTAACTGAAAATGTACCAAACATCAGGAGAGACATTTAAGTGGAAGAGATGTTTCTGAAGAATAAGCATATGGGTGGTAATTAGTGGTATGTAAATTAACAAGATCCTCCAGAGAGAGCCTGTAGAATAAGAGCAAAGGTCAAGGCAAAGCCTTGGGAAGTAGAAGTAGGCTGAGACAGAAGAGCTCATCCAGAAGTCTGAGAAAGAATGGAAGTCACAAGAAAAGGATGGCCAGGGGAGAATGGGATGGGCAAAAGTATCGGTTGCCACAGCGAGGAAGTGAGGGAGCAGGAACAGACAGCAAAAAGCCCTTAAGATCTGGCATCAGGAGGTCACGGGTGACCTTGGACAGACTGGGTCAGGGAGGAAGAGAAGGAGGACGCAGGAAGGGCAGCCTCATTTTCCTTTTGAAGGGCTAGACAGCTTCTCAAGCAAAAGCCTGAGTCTATTGTCTTCTGAATACTTCGCATACTATTACACTTGATACAAGGACAGTAAATTGGTACATCTTTTCTAGAGAACAATTTGGCAATGTGTATCCAATACTTAGTGAAGAAAGAATGCTGTTGTCAGCAATCTCCGCCCACTCGCCATGCAGAGATGGTGTCTGCTTGGGCATTGTCAGTGCAGTAAAAGGAGGCAGTACCAATGGGAGCTTGCAAACTAGTAGGTCTCATTCAGATCAGTGTGATCTCCAGTGACCTGTCACTAGGGAGTGTGCTGGCTACCTCTGAAGATAGAGCAACTGCCACTGGGCTTTGGGTGCCCAGCCTGTAGATGCTGCCCCACAGAGGTGCTCCCTGTCGGAAGCTCCTCCCCACCTTGGCAGTAAGTTGTCTGTTGTTCTGGTAGGCTCGTGGTCTTCGCTCTGCCTGCTTTTGTTTGCCTTCTGAGGATAGGGCTTCTGCTTCAAAGGAAGAGCCAGGAAGCAGAGGGCATTGGTTTGATCTTCATTGGTAGTTGGCCTTGTGTGGGGTTCCTTGGTAAGAGCTGTAGAGGGGACCAAGGTTGTGAAGATGGAGGTGGGTGGGCACAGTCTGGGATATGTTGTCTTATGTGGAAAGGCTATATAATTAGGTGTTAGTGGTGAATTAAAGACGGCTATAAAATGTCTTTCTCACTAGTGAGAAGTAGAGGTTATTTCCCCTCTTCTTGGATCTGGGCTGGCCCTGTAATTGCTAAATCAATAGAATCTGGTGGAAGTGACACTGGGCCAGTTCCAGGCCTAGCCTTCTGGCTACTGCTTCCTCCCTCTTGGGCCACTCTCTCTTCTGACTCTCACTCTTGGAACCCAGCCACCATGCTGTGAGAATCCCAAGCCACACAGAAAGACCACATTTGGTCAAGCCCTAGCTGAGCTCTGAACCGACAGCCAGCATCAAGTACCAGCTGGGTGAACAGGCCATCTTGGATGTTCCAGCCCAATAAAGCTTCAGATGACCACTACCCCAGCCACCATCATGTGAAAGAGAAGTTGTCCCAGCTATGCCCATTCAACCCATCAAAAGCATCATGAGAAATGATGCAAGAGTTGCTTTTGGTCACTAAGTTTGGGATGGTTTGTTATGCAGCAGTAGATAACTGGGAACAGTTTTCATTTATAGTTTCCATGGACTTGAAGCCAATTGCTGGGTAAACTAGCAAAAGCAAACCCTAAATTAGCCATTATCCTCTATCTCTGCTACACAGAATCCTTTTCACCATCCCTTACAAGTAGCAAAACAGAACTGGAGCTCCCTTTTGCCTCTTTCTATCTCCTTGTGGTAGATGCACACAATGGACTGAATGTCTCAGGCATGGGGCAGGGGCACAGAGGGCCTGAGAAAATCCAACTGGAGAAGAGGGGGTCTTCTCCAAATGAGTGAGTAGAGTCACTTGGGATTGGGGCCATTTTTACACAGGCAGTTGAACACACCATTTTTTTTTCTAGTTTGTCTCCACAAGAGAGGGCCAGATGCCAACACTAGGTGGGCCCAAATTGCTAAGCTCCCATTCTTTCTTGCACTGAGGGCTAATTTTAGTTCCATGATATGACACTTGATCCCAATAACTGTGTGCTTGTGGCTTCATTCAGTACCGCAGATTCAAGTCTCCCAGGCTTCTGTTCCACTGCGAGCCCTGCTTCTCCCTGCAGCCTACTCTAAACCCTCTGGCTGACATCAAGCCTGAGCTCAAGGGTGCCATGACACACTACCTCATGGCCTTGACTATTACTTCACCTGTATTAGCTTTTCCCCAAAATCTCAGTCACAAGCTTCTCAGGGACAGGGACCATGACTTGGTTTGGATTCTGTACCCTGCTAGACAGATCAGGAAAGTATGGCAAAAACCTAAAGTATATTCCCTTTTGTCTCCTGAGAGCCCAGTCAATGCCAGTTTGCCGGGAGAGTGTGGCTCTGTGGACCAGACCTTTGAGCTTGAAACAAGAATGGCTCAGAAAGTTCTGAGTCAACTACCATGGCCAAAATTTCACTTTTCTTACTGGGTTGTGATAATTCTTTGCTTTTTTCATATTTATTTTTGAGAGAGAGAGAGAGAGAGAGAGAGAGAGCGAGCATGCACATATGAGGGGGGAGGGGCAGAGAGAGAGGGAGACACAGAATCCAAAGCAGGCTCCAGGCTCTGAGCTGTCAGCACAGAGCCCCACGTGGGGCTCAAACCCATGGACTGTGAGATCATGACCTAAGCCAAAGTAAGACGCTCAGCCGACTGAGCCACCCAGGCGCCCCTGGGTTGTGATAATTCTTAATAAGCATGCTTAGACTCTTCAACTCAAATGAATTCATTTATAACAGACAAAATTTTCTTAAAGCTCATACTAGTGTTATAAGTCTCTGTATTTCAGATTTAGAGTAATTTCCAGCATGATGGTTATATTGTTTTCATATTGTCAAGAACATAAATGATAGCAGGAAGATCTTATTACTAGAAAAAAAATAAAATTAAACAAGGTGGTCTGTGGTGAGTTATCGTGTATGGGATTAATTTCACATCCAGGTTTGGATGATCTCATAAATTGTTCTTTTGGTTGGCAGTTTCACCCTAGCCTGATAGATTGAATTATTTCCTTGTAATTCAGACCCCCTGTGTAGTCTGTAACGAAGAACACATTGTGTATCTTGGCTAGCCTGGGGGGTAGAGGACAGACACCCACAGTTGTCTAAGAGCCATCAGCACTGAGCTCAGCCACACATCCTTGAAGGACAATTGATGATATTGTCAATGGTGCATTGTTGTAATATCAGGGCAAGGGGGTGGGACAGAGGTAGGAGGGATTCCCTAGTACGCTGAGTCTGACATGCATGTGGTTACATTATGAAATCTGATTCAGACAATTTGGCCCAACACCCATAGAACAATAGGACATCCCAAACTTCTGTGGCATCTCAGAAAGACAGTGGCTCAAAAGGCCAGGAGTACAGAGGCCCAACCACAGAGTAGTGGCATCTGTGATCTCTTTTGAAGGAGCAGCCTTCACATATTTGAAGGACAAAAATAGTAAGAATCTGAGATCCTTCAAATCCAGTAGAGAGGAACAGACAGACAAGAGAATGAACTTGTAGAAATAAAAACTGCATAACCAAGGTGTCTCTGCAGGGTGCAACAAATCACCCTCCAAAGCTACATCCTCTTTCTTCTAGGTGGGAGAAGGGGACAAGTTCTACTAACCTCACCCAGAACCAAGCCCTCTGAAGGATGACAGTGATGTGACTTCTAACCCCCTGGTCAGAGAGTCAGGTTCACTTGCAAATCCCCCTGAAATTTGCAAATAAACAGCCATGGAGGATCCATTGCCCCATCAAATACCGTGGCAGCTGATCCAGAAACCGTCTTTGTAGCCGAACCCGGTGGCCCTGAGTCATCCTCCATGACCAGCAGCCACATTTCTGGGAGCAGCGGGGCTGGTGTCTCCAGCCTCACTAACAGCCTGGCTGAAAGAGGAGCGGGTGCTGTGCTCCACTCATCTACCCTTGTTGGGCAGGGAGATGGCTCTGGAGAATTCTTATAAGCAGCACTGTAGAAACCCGAACTTGATTCAGAGAAAAGTGCTCCATAGGACCACTGCTATTTACAGGGTGACCAACCTTCTTGGTTTGCCTGGCACAGGAGGTTCCTGGGACATGGGACTTCCAGTGCTAAAACTTAGAATGCCAAGCGAACCGGGACATTGGTCCTCTGCCCTGCCAGCACTCATGCCACGGGACCGGGGGAGAGGGAATCTCGAAGTTTCCCACTTTCCATACAAGCTGCCCCCCAGCTGTGGGCTGCCCGGCCACCTGGGCTCTTTAGGCAACTGTTCTCTCCACCATGCTATATCTCTCCACCATGCCTAAATCTGAGATTTGTGCCTCTGGGAGCTATTTGAGCGCTTTCAGCAAGCCACGTCTCCTAATGCCGAAGGGGAGGAAATGCTGTCCAGTGGTCCACGGAGCTGAGGTCGTTCCCACCGTGGTTAGTTAGTTAATTAGTTAACATACAGTATTATATTATTTTCAGGTGTACAATATAGTGATTCAACAATTCTATACATTACTCAGTGCTCATCATGATAAGTATACTCTTAATCCCCTTCCCCTATTTCACCCATCCCCGCCCCCCCCCACCTCCCCTCTGGCAACCATCAGTTTGTTCTCTCTAGTTAGGAGTCTGTTTCTTAGCTTCTCTCTAACTCTCTCTTGCTCTCTCTCTCATTTTGCCTTTGCATTTTTGGTTTTGTTTTTTAAATTCCACAAATGAGTGAAATTATATGGTATTTGTCTTTCTCTGGTCGACTTCTTTCACTCAGCATAATACTCTCTGGTTCCATCCACGCCATTGCAAATGGCAAGATTTCATTCTTTTTCGTGGCTGAATAACATTCCATTGTGTATATACACCGCATTTTCTTTAACTCTTCACCTGTCAGTAGACACTTGGGCTGCTTCCATAATTTGACTATTGTAAATAGTGTTGCAGTAAATATAAAGGTGCGTGTCTCCCTTTGAATTAGTGTTTTTGTACTTCTGGGGTAAATAACCAGTAGTGCAATTACTGGATCATAGAGTAGTTCTATTTTCAGTTTTTTGAGGAACCTCCATACCGTTTTCCAGAGTGGCTGCACTACATTTTGTTCACACCAACAGTGCGTAAGGGTGCCTTTTTCTTTATCTTCTCCAGCATTTGTTGTTTCTTGTGTTTTTTATTTTAGCTATTCTAACAGGTATGAGGTGGTATCTCGTTGTGGTCTTGATTTGTATTTCCCTGATGATGAGTGATGCTGAGCATCTTTTCATGTGTCTGTTGGCCATGTGTATGTCTTCTTTGGAGTCATGTCTGTTCATGTCTTCTGCCCATGTTTTTAATGGGACTTTGAGTCCCACACAGAGGCCTGTTTGGAGCCTTGGCAACCCAAGTATGTTGTAAGATCCACGAGAACTGGTCAGCAGATTTTTCTCTTGCCTGAGGCCATCCAAGTGTCTTTATAGGCTCTGAGTCGGAGACTGAAGCGTCGTCCAGGGTAGTGCCCTTGCAAAGTTTGGAAAAGATACGCAGATTATAAGGAGCGGAGACATTTGTTCCTGTCAGGAGATAGTTTGTCTTACCGGAAAAAGAATGCACAGACAGGCTCCTTATTGTCACATGGGAGCCTCGAGCTGCTGCCAGTCCATTCGGAGCATGTTGTTTCATGGGCCAAGCTGCTGAGGGGAGAACATCGAAGGTGTTCTCTCTTAACTTACCTTGGCCAAAACCCTGCTTTTCCCGCCTTCAGAACTGTAGGCAGCATGGGGCAGAGGGCAGTTCATCCAAAGTCACAGATGGGGCACTTACGCAGCAATAGCAGTGAACACTTGGTCCTAGGACCAGAGGGTTCCTGCTCTGTGCAGCTCTTAGGAAGCATACCCCCCTAACTGAAAAACTGAAAAGTAAAACTGCATCATCACCAGAGCAGTGTTGGAATCACATACTCAATTTTCTGCAGCTGGAAATTCCCAGGAACTTCAAAATTCCACGGTCGTGTCTGGAGTTTTGGAGTATTGTTTGGGGCTAAAATTATTGATAACCCAGCTCACTGAGCCCCAGAAGGGAAAGGGGGAGAACCTTTCAAAACCTGAAACTCTGTAGCCTGATAGGCAATGACCTGAGCCCCAAATATCCTGCAGCCTGATTGGATGCTTCTTTTCTCTCCAGGCCCTTCCAGGCCAGGCCCGCTTGTCCTCTCTTCCTCTTCTCAAACTGCCCCCATGTTTTCCTCATCTCCTCTTGTCTAACATGTCCACTGTCCCCACTTCCTGTTCACCCTGCTGTCCAGGTGCAGCTCCCATCCTGCTTCCTGCACAAAGCCCTCTTGGATGCCTCAGCCTCTGCCTGTCCAAATACATGGTACCGCTGGGCTGCTTCATTCATTCTCTCCTGAGCAGATGGGGATAGCCCTGTCCCACATGTGTCATTGAAGTGGTGGCAGGTGCATGTCTGTCACCATCATCTGACTCCAAGCTCTTTGAAGGCAAGGTTTACCTTTCATTTTCTAGACATCTCCAGCCAGGTGTGGCCCTTAGGAGAAATTTAGTTATGATTGCTGATATCATTTGATCAAAATGAAACCCCGATTAAAGCCAAGTGACACATACATCTTCTCTGTGACCCAGCCATTCCAACCCTTAGTATTTACCCAAGAGAAGTAAATGAACACCAAAGTGCCTGTACAAGAATGCTCACAGCAGCTTTATTTGTAATCACCAAAAACTGTAAACAGCCCACATGCACATTAATAGGAAATTAGATAAATGTACAACGGATCATAAAAATTCATCATTTGGATGAATCTCAAATGCATTAAACTGAGTGAAGTTTTGCACAAAATAGTCCATGCTGCATGATTTCATTTACAGGAAGTTTTGGAACAGGTAAACTCATCTATGGTGAAAATTATCAGTACGGTGCTTGGGGCACTGGCGTGGCTCAGTCAGTTAAGCATCCTACTCTTAGTTTCCACTCAGGTCATGACCGCCGCATCAGGGTCCCCGCTGACAGCATGGAGCTGGCTTGGGATTCTCTCTCTTGCTCTCTCTCTCTCTCTCTCTCTCTGCCCTTCCCTGGCTCGTGTGTGTGCACTTCCGCTCTCTCTCTCCCTCTCTCTCTCCCCCCAAAAATAAGTAAATAAGTAAATAAACTTAAAAAAAAAAAAAAAGAACAGCGCTGGTTTCTGGAGAACAGGGGTGTGGAATTGACTGAGAAAGGCGCTCTGGGGTGAAGGTAGTGTTTTGTATCTTCATTAGGGCTTAGGTTGCCCAGACGTATGCATTTTTCAAACCCCAAAACCATGTACTTAAGGGTTATGTATGTCACTGAAGGTAAGTTTTTATCTCAAAACGAAAACATTAACAGATATTGGATATTAACAATGTGCACGTTGAAGGGGGGGTGGCGCAGGGATGTCTGCAATTCACTTTGAAATGAATCAGACAGGAAAGTGTACTGATGGACGGAGAGGGGGATGGACAGAGGCGATGAAACAAACGGAGTAAAATAAAGCAGAACAAAAGAAAACAGCCAACGCTGGCTGCCACCCAATCCACCGCACTCACCCTTGGTGCGGCCGCTGCCGGGGAGGGCAGGCCAGAAGGATAAACAGCAACCCTGGGAGGGTTAGAAGGGGGGAGGTGGTGTCCCCTGGGGTGAACAGGTTTCTGGGGACCCGGAGGAGGGTGGTGAGGTGGCCGGAGTGCAGCTGGAGCTCCCGGGGGGCTGTACGGGGAGGGGAGAGTGAGGAAGGGCCCCCGTCGGGCTGGCTGGGAGCAGGTGGCCTCAGGCTTTGATCTCCAGCCTCTGGCCAAACGGCTGCACGGTCCTTGGCCCTACCAGGTACGAAGGAATGTGTAGTGAATGGCAGGCTGGCTGAGCTCACTCCATTGCTGGGCCCACAGCCCTTGAAGTCCAGAGTCGAATTCATGCTTCAAAGGACTATCTTTTCCTAAGAAACACTGATAATCCAAACCACATCTATCCTCATTCCTCCCTTTGAGAGGGTAACTGAGCTGGTAGATCAGAGGAGAGCCATAGATTTAGCCCATCTGGATTTCAGCAGAGGTTGCAAACTGGCAGCTCTCAGGCTGGATCCAGCCCACAGATGTGTTATGTGTTTTGCTTGGCCTCCCAGAGGCTCGGTGTTTTTTTTTTGTTTTGTTTTGTTTTTTGGTTTTTGTTTTTTAAGTTTAGTTTAGCTGCCAAGATCTTAAAATCACGTAAGATCTAGATTGTCTGCATCTCTTGAAATATTGGAAGATCCAGCAACCACGGGCCTACGGGATGATGGCAGGAATGAGTGGCAGCCTCCCCCTCAGAGGCTGGCTCCCATTCACTCCTAACCCTCTGCTCACCCTGTGGGTGTGGGCATCTAAACTCCCGTAGGTCATGCCATTTGTATAGATGACAGAGAAGTCAAGGTTGGCTGATCATAACACTAAACTAACCTTAATGCGATAAATATTTCCTGGGCACCTACCAAGGATGTTTGGTTCTGGGGACACAATGGAAAATCAAATGTCTTAGACCCTTTTCTAAAGAAACTTAGATTCTAGAGGAGTAGATGAACCAAGAAGAAGAGGAAGAAGAAGAAGGAAGAGGAGGAGGAGGAAGAGGGGGAGGAGGAGGAGGAGGGGGAGGAGGAGGAAGAGGAGGAGGAGGAGGAGGGAGAGGGGAGGATAGGGGAGGAGGAGGAGGAGAAAGTAAGGAAAACAAAAAATTACAAATGGTGATAATTGCCTGCCACAAAGGGACAAAATGAAAGAGGAGGCTCTGTAGAGTAACTTGGGGTAAGGAGTGCCTGCCTCAGATGGGGTGGTGGAGAAGGCCCATCTGGGGGGACATTTGTCAGCTAAGTCCTGAAGAATGAGGCAATGTGGGGAAGATCGTTAAGGGGGATGAAAGACCTCTGATGGGGAGGTGCTTGGGTCTTTCAGGAGCTGAGGGAAGCCAGGTATGAAAGGAGCAAGATAAGTTTGGACAGGTGGGCAGGACTTGCAAACCAAGTAAAGAGTTTTAAGTTTCCTTCGGGTGCAGTGGGAAGCCATCAAAAAACCTAAGGCAAGAAAGAGACACAGATTTCATTCGATAAAGCCCATCTTGTTATTGGTAAGGAACGCAGCCCACAGTCTCACCAGGAGGCCACTGCAGGGCGGGGGGGAGACACGGCGGTGGCTCCAGAAAGGAAAGAAGTAGATCCAGGTACACTTCGGAGGAAGTTAATGCATAGCTGGTTTCGGGAGGAAGAGGCCCTGGAAATCCTATCAATAGCTGCATCAGATGCAAATTCGTGGAGAGATTTAGACAAAGCTTGCCTAGGCTCATGCAGCTCCATAAACTGTAAGGTGCTTTCACATGAATCACAGCTTCCCTTGATAGCAGGATGCCACCTAAAGCAGTAAGCAGTTCACTACAAACAGAAAATGTCTGAAAATCCATGTTGATTTTACACTCAAGTCCACAATGTATCTGTTTTGGGTCTGGCTTTTTAAAAGGTGTAAATGACATAACATCAGTGAACAAACGAACAAGACCCACATATTCCTCCAACATCCTTGGATAATGTTCTCTTCAATGATTCCCAACCTTGGCTGCACATTGGAATCACTTGGGAAGCTTTTAAAAATGCTGATGTCTGGGCCTCCCTCCCAGAGATTCTGGCTTAGTTGTTGTGGATTGTGACTTAGGCATTTGGATTTTTTTTTTTTTATGCTTATTTTTGAGAGAGACAGAGGAGAGAGAGAGAGAGCACACATGAGCAGGGGAGGGGCAGAGAAAGAGGGAGACCAAGAATCTAAAATCCAAAGTAGGCTCTGAGCTGTCAGCACAAAGCCCGACATGGGCTCGAACCCACGAACCATGAGATCATGATCTGAGCCAAAGTCGATGTTCAACGGACTGAGCCACCCAGGCGCCCCTAAGCATTTCGATTTTTAAAACTCCCTGGTGACTCAAATATGCCATGTCTATGGTAGAGAACCACCCACTGATCTGGGACAGAGGTTCCCAAAGTGTGCTGGGCCAGCAGCAATGGCACAACACAGAAACTTGTAAGAAATTCAGGGATTTGCCAGTCAGTGGCAGACTACCCAAACCCCATCTTCTGAAGGTAGAACAGCAGTGGCTGTTTCCAGTGACTTCTCCCCACCATGCTGCCTCTCACCGGCTGACAGATCTGATACCAGGACTCCTCCGAGAAGATAGACACAGAGTCCTGGGCTCTGAGGAATGGGGTAGAGGGTGAGCAAATGTATTCTGTAAAGGGCCAGAGAGTAAATAACTCCATGGGCCACACTGTCTCTGTCAAAACTACTCAAATGCCACTTTGGTGTGACTGCGGCCATAGACGATGTGTAAATGAATGGACATGACTGTGTGCCCATAAAACTTTATTTTAAAATGTAGCTGTGGGACTGAGCTTTGGCGTGGGACTAGGGTCCCACTTAGGAGTAAGGTTCAGCCCAGGACGTTGGCCTGAGCCAGGCCTCCACTTAGTACCTACACCTTGTCCTTTTGCAGGCATTGTTCCCAGAGCCCAAAATACCCCGCTGTATGTTTTCTCTAAGCTGGAAGTGATGAGAGCTGAGACCCAGCTGGGGGGGGGGGGGGGGGGGACATGGAGGTGGTTTTTCTGCCTTCTCCTTACAGAGACTTTGAGAGGTGTGGTTGGTGGGATCCCAAGGCCTGGTCGTGTCTCCTAAGGGGCAAGGTCAGCCAGGCGAGTCCTTGCAGGGGCAGTAAGTGAGCCAGTGAGCTTGCTATCCAAACCTAGTAGCTCATTCTTCTGGAAATCGTCTTCACGGAAAATTTTGGAACGTTATAAAGCCACAGAATACAGAAAAGAAAAAATAACAACTGAGTGAAGTGAATAGTGAGAAAGAGCCATCAGAGGTGCCAGAGGTGGGCTGTTGGCCTGGTAAAATACACTCAGTTTCAAACCCACAGAATAATTGCAGGAGTCAGGAGCTGTGCACACTTAACCCTATGGTTTCTAAGAAATGAAATGCTTGGCAGAGAGAGAGGGCTATCCCTCAAAGAGTGGGAATCCCCACTCAGGATTGGCGGCTGGGTTCCTGCTTGATGTTGCATGTAGCAACAGTGCATTTATTTTTATCGCTGACCATTATTCTGTTATTATATGGATGCACACCACACATTATTCATCCACTCTGTTGATGAACATTTGGATTGTTTCTGTCTGGGGGGCTATGATGAAGGATACTGTCTATACAAGTCTACGTGAGCCTGTTTTCTTGGGTAGATACCTAGTATTGAGATCTCTGGGTTACATAGTAAGTATATGTTCGAAGTTTTAAAAAACTGTTAAACCGTTTTCCAAAGTTCGGCTGTAGAGTTCTACATTTCCATTAGCAAAGTATGAAAATGCCAGTTTCCACACATACTTACCGACACCTGGTATTGTTAATCTTTGGAATTATAGCCATGGCTGTAGGTGCGTACTGGTATCTTGTTGTGGTTTTAATTTGCATTTCCATAATGGCTAATCAAATTCATCAGCTTTTCCTGGGCTTGTTAGTCATTTGTAGATCTCTTTGATGATTATCTATGTAAACGTTGTAACCATTTTTAAATTGGGTGGCTTGCCCTCTTACTACTGAGTTTTTTTCACTTTTTAAATATTATAAAATATAGATGACAAAAAAATTTCCCATTTTAACCACACAGTTCTGTCGTTAAGTATCTACTTACATTACTGCACACCCCTCGCCGCCATCTGTCTCCAGAGCTTGTCCGTACTCCCACCTGGAGCTCTGTACCCATTAAACACTAACTTCTCGTTCGTCCCTCTGCCCAGCCCCTGGCGGCCACCATTCTACTTTCCATCTCTATGAACTTGGCTACTCTAGGAATCTCATAGGAGTGAAGTCATACAATATTTATCCTTTTGTGAGTGGCTGATCTCACTTAACATGGTGTCTTCGAGGCTATCCATGTTGTGGCGTGTGTCAGAATTTCTTTCCTTTTTAAGGCTAATAATATTCCACTTCATATGATTCATACCGCATATTCTTTATCCTTTCTTCTGATAAACACTGAAGTTGCTTCATCTTGTTGGGTTTCAGAGTTCTTTATGTATCCTGGATGAAGCCCAGTTTACCAATGTTTTCCTTTTTATGGTTCCTGTTATTTATTTATTTATTATTATTATTCTTTATAATAGCTAGATCATGTATTTGATGTCACATTTATGAAATCCTTTCCAAATCCAGAGTCAGAAAGATTTTCTTATATGTTTTCTTCTGGAAGTTTTATAGATTTAGCTCTTACATATTGGTCTGTCGTCTACTTTGAGTTAATTTTTGCATATTGTATAAAGGTCTAAATCCATGTTTTTGCATTTGGATATCTAGTCGTCCCAGTAGCAATCCTTGAAAAGCCTAAGCTTTCCCCCACTGAACTGCTTTGACACCTTTTGAAAATCAATTGACCATAAATGTAAGGGTTTGTTTGCAGACTTTCTTTTCTGTTCCATTGATCTCTATGTCTATTATTATGCCAATACCATTTATTCTTGGCTGCTATGGCTTTCATATAATAATTTTTAAAATTAAACTTTATATACCAAGCTTTGACACTTTCAAATTTACTTTGTCTTATTTTAGGACCTTTGCATTTCCATATGAATGTGAACAAAGAGAGTTTTATGTCTTCCTTCCCAGTCTGCATTCTTTTATTTGTCTTGCTTCCTGCACTGGCTAAAAACCTTTATTTGAGTAGAAGTGGTGACAGCACACATTCTTGCATTATTCCCAACTTTTTTTTTTTTTAATTTAAATTAACTATTTTGTATTTTTTCTTTCCTTACAAGTATCTTCTTTAAATTATTTTTTAAAATTCCAGTATAGGTAGCATACAGTGTTATATTAGTTTCAGGTGTACAATCTAGTGATTCAACAATTCTATACATTACTCAGGGCTCATCATGGTAAGTGTGCTCTTAATCCCCTCACCTCTTGTGCCCATCCTGCCACCCACCTCTCCTCTGGTGACCATCAGTTTGTTCTCTATACTTAAGGATACTTTTAGGTTTTTCTCTCTTTTCTGTGTTTGTTTTGTTTCTTAAATTCCACATATGAGTGAAATCATGTGGTATTTGTCTCTTTCTGACTGGCTTATTTCGCTTAGCATTATTCCTAATCTTAGGGGGAAAACATTCGGTTTTTTGGCACTAACTATAAAGTCAGCTGTTAGTTTTTGGTGGTGCCCTTGATCAGATTGAGGAAATTCTTTCTATACCTAGTTTCTTTTTTTCTTTTTCTTTTTTTAATGTTTATTTATTTTTGAGAGAGAGAGCATGAGCAGAGGAGGGGCAGAGAGAGAGGGAGACACAGAATCCGAAGCAGGCTCCAGGCTCTGAGTTGTCAGCACAGAGCCCAACGCGGGGCTGGAACCCACAAACCGTGAGATCATGACCTGAGCCGAAGTCGGACGCTTAACTGACTGAGCCACCCAGGCACCCCTCCATACTTAGTTTCTTGAGAGTTTTCGTCATAAATGGGCATTGGATTTAGTCAAATGCTCAGTCTGTTGTGATGTTCATGTAGTCTTTTGTCCTGTTTTTCTACTTATACTTCACATGAATTGATTATTTGATTTTAGGATGTTAAACCCATCTTGTATTCCTGGGATAAATCCCACTTGTACTTGGGGCATAACTCTTTTAATATGTTTCTGGAATCAGTTAGCTGATATTATGTTAAATATTTTTACATCTATTCATAAGGGATATTGGTTTGTTTGGTTCTTTGTTTCTTGTGATGTATTTATCTGGCTTTGGTATCTGGTTAATACTGTCCTCAGTGAATTAGTAGTTGTTTTCTCTTTCTATGTTTTCTGAAGGATTTTCTGTATGATTTGTATTTTTAAATAATGTTTGATAAAGTTTACTAATAGAGCCATTTTGCCATGAGGGGGGAACGATTTTTAGTTGCTAATTTAATTTCCTTACTTTTTATAAATCTATTAAGGTTTTAAGAAATTTCTTCTTGAATCTGCTTTAATAATTTGTGTCATTATAGGAATCTGATTACTACATTTAAATCATCTACTTTGTTTGCATAATGTTGTTCATAATGTTCCCTTAAAAGACTTAATTTCTGTAGAATCTCTAGATATGATACTACTTTCATGTTTAATTTTGGTATTTGTGCCTTCTCTCCTTTTTTATTCCTTGGTCATTTTAGTTAAAGGTTTCTCAAGTTTCTGGGTATTTTTGAAAAACCACTTTGATTTCCTTGATTTCCTCTATTATTTTTCTCTTTTCTATTTGTCCATTTCTACTCTGAGCTATATTTTTTCTCACCTTGTACTTACTTTGGGTTTGAAAATTTTTTTCTAGCTGTTTAAGATGTAAGATTAAATTACTGATTTTTAGGTTTCTTCCTTTTCAATATATGTGTTAAAATCTATAAATTACCCTCTCAGCATGCTTTAGCTGCAACCAAAATTTTGATATGGTGTGTTTTTCCAGGTTGGTTCAGCTCAAGATATTTTCTAATTTTTATTTCCCTGTGATCTCTTTTTTGGACTAATCATGTTTTACGAATAACCTGGATTTTGCCTTCACACGTACTTGACACAAGATGTTGCAGAAATGAATTAAGTGAGCAAAGAGTATGGGACTGACACCTGTTCTGTCTTGAAATCCAACTTCTCCGGCTATGTATCACTATAGCCTAGTGGTTATGAGCAGAGTCTGAGGCCAGGCCAACTCTTTTTGAATCCCATCTTTATCACTTACTGGTTCTGTGACCTTGAGTAAGTTATTTAATCGTTCGTAGCCCAGTTTCCTCGCTGTATATCGTAAAGTTGCTTCAAGGAATAAATGAGTGATATATGTAAAGCACTTAGTGTCTGGCATATAGTAAGTCTTATATGTTAGCTCATCAATAACCAAGCCTAAAGAGTGTCTCCCCTTTAGTTATTAAGAGTAGCCAGTGGAATTGGATGGAGAAAATCTACAGATATAGGTTAAAATGAATTTCTGTGTTATAAGACTTCTTACAGAATAAAGTGTCAGGGCTGAAACCAACACTTAACTTCTTACTTGAAAGAAATAGTCTCCAGTGAAATGTAATTACATATAAGAACTTTTTTAATCTCATAAAAGAAACAAAAGGATGAGATTCCCAAACACACACACACACACACACACACACATCTTGCTTATATTTTATAGCATGATTAATATCATGAGAATCCCAAGCATTTGAGATAATTGCAATTTCCTTTATGATGTTACCCTTCTTTAGTAGTCTTTCCTTCTGACTCTTACCATTAATGACATTTTATATTTGTGAAGGTGTCTGTTTTACCACCAAAGTATAAGTTCTTTAAGAGCAGAGACTACAGCTTTTCATTATCATTCCTGTGCCTGGAATACAGTAGATGCTCTCTCTCGCTCTCTCTCTCTCTCTCTCTCTCTCTCTCTATATATATATATGTATATATATGTATATATATGTATATGTATACTTAATGTAAACAAACTCTAGAGACATCTACTCCCCTTTAGGGCTGTTTGGATATTTCCTTTTGGACTATTTCTTAGAGCAGTCAATAAAGGAGATATTTCATTGCTTAAAGTGGAAGTGGCCAATGTTGATTTGGGGGATGAGCAAATATATGTGAGCCTTTGATAGTAATGAACCTTCTTGTGGTATCTGGAAAAAAAAAATAGATTCCAAAATAATTCCCCATTGTAGGTAAAGAACACTATGATGGTTAATATTATGTGTCAACTTGACTGGGCTAAGGGAGGCACAGATAGCTGGTACATTTCTGGGTGTGTCTGTGAGGGTGTTTCTAGAAGAGATTCCACATTTGATTTAGTAGGCTGTGTAAAAAGATTGCCCTCACCAATATGTGCAGGCATCATCAAATCCACAAAAAGGCTAAAGAAGGGCAAATTCCCTGCCCTTGGACATGGGAGCTCGTGGTTCTCAGACCTTTGGGCTTAGACTGAATTATACCATTGGCTTTAACTAGTCCTCTAGCCTATAGGCAGCAGACTGTGAGACTTCTCGGCCTCCATAAGCACATGAGCCAGGTCCTATAATAAATCTCCCCATTGATTCTCTTTCTGTGGAGAATCCTGACTACAAATACAAAATGGTTGACTCCCCAAAATTCGTTCGACCTCAGATCAGTAGGCTAGGCCAGTTAGTCTAAGCCAACTAGTTAATTCCATCCTTCTTTCAGTGACGGTTCAAGACCCACACACAAGCCAGTTCTGTCTAATGAAACATGATAGGACGTTTATAGGCAGCTGCTGGGAAGGTTACACCTCTTCTGTGAGAAAGGAGACTCGCCATGGTACTAGATGTTAATTCTTCTTTGTATGCACGTTGTCTTGTCTGGATACACCTTCTGGAATAGCTGCATCAAAAAGACAAAGATGAAGCCAGTCCAGCTGAGGCAGTGCAAAGAAATGGGAACAGCCTGAAATGTTGATGGTGGTTTTGGGTCTGCCTGGCCACCTTCTTTTGTGAGTTAATGAATTTCTTAATTGTTTAAGCCAGTTTAAGTCAAAGTTGTGTGTACTTCAGACAAAAACACCTTAAACGATAGAAAATACAAGCATAGATTGTTATAGCTGGAAGGGAACTTGAGATAATTTAGTTTAAAGCTCTCATTTTTAGGGGCGCCTGGGTGGCGCAGTCGGTTAAGCGTCCGACTTCAGCCAGGTCACGATCTCGCGGTCCGTGAGTTCGAGCCCCGCGTCGGGCTCTGGGCTGATGGCTCGGAGCCTGGAGCCTGTTTCCGATTCTGTGTCTCCCTCTCTCTCTGCCCCTCCCCCGTTCATGCTCTGTCTCTCTCTGTCCCAAAAATAAATAAACGTTTGAAAAAAAAAAAAATTTAAAGCTCTCATTTTTAAAATGAGGAAATTGAGGGGCATTTGGGTGGCTCAGTCAGTTGGGCATCAGACTTTGTTTGGCTCAGGTCATGATCTCGTGATTCACGCGTTTGAGCCCCACATCAGGCTCTGTGCTGACATCTCAGCCTGGAGCCTGCTTCAGATTCTGTCTCTCTCTCTCTCTCTCTCTCTCTCTCTCTCAAACATAAACTTTAAAAAAAAAATTTTTTTTAAATTAAAAAACGAGAGGAAATTGAGACCAAAAGGGGTCAAGTGACTTTCTTTCCCGGAAAGAAGACGGGATGCCTGGAAATGCTGCAGCCCTCTTGTATCCATGAGGTAAAAAGCCCATCCACTAAAAATGCACAATGAAAAGATAGGAGCCTGGGAATCTCCTCACCAGTTCCAGAAGGGCTGACATGACAAATGTGGGTCCATATTTGTACAAGTCGGGTTTATGATCCTTGAAGTCAAAAGCATCCTAGCTGATACTATGAACCGTTTCTTTCATACGGCACACTTTCTCTGATAGACTAAGACTGACTGCAGCAACTAGAGCTCAGCTAGACAACTTTCTTTTTTAAGGAATGTGTGTACCTCCCCATATATTTACTATTATTAAAGTATATCTGATTTATTCTATTTTTTACTCTTTATTTTGAAAAAATTTCAAATCTATACAAAAATTGTAAGAATAGTATAATGAATATCCTGAATGCTTTTCGTTTAGATTCACCAACTGCTAGTTAACATTTTGCTACATTTCTGTCTCTCTCTATCTATCTATCTAATATCCACACACACATAAATATCATATGTAATTTTTTCTCAACTCTTTGTGAATAAGTTGCAAATATCATGAACTTTAAACTGAAAATATTTCTCTCTCTTAGAAACTAGGGTAGTCTCTTACATAACTACCATATAATTAAGAAATTCAGAAAATTTAACATTGATACAGTACTGTTACTAAAACATGAGTCATATACACATTTCACTAATTGTCTCAATACTGTATATAGCAATACTTCTGTCTTGACAAGAATCCAGTCCAGGATGACACATCCATCTCTCTAGTCTCCTATCTCTCTAGTCTCCTGTCTCTCTAGTCTCCTGTCTCTCTAGTCTCCTGTCTCTCTAGTCTCCTACCTCTCTAGTCTCCTACCTCTCTAGTCTCCTATCTCTCTAGTCTCCTATCTCTCTAGTCTCCTCTATCTAGTCTCCTATCTCTCTAGTCTCCTTTAATCTGGAATGGTTCTTCAGAATTTCTTTGTCTTTTTTTTAATGTTTTATCTTATTTTATTTTTTGAGAGAGAGAGTGAGAGGGAGCAAGTGTGCATGAGTGGGGAAGGGGCAGAGAAAGAGGGGGAGAGGGAGAGGGAGAGGGAGAGGGAGAGAGAGAGAGAGAGAGAGAGAGAGAGAGAGAGAGAAGGAGAGAGAAAATCCCAAGCAGGCTCTGCACTGTCAGCACAGAGCCTGATGCCGGGCTTGATCCCACGACCCTGGGATCATGACCTGAGCCGAAATCAAGAGTCAGACGCTCAACCAACTGAGCCATCTAGGTGCCTCAGAGTTTTTCTTTAAAAAAAAAAATTTTTTTTTTAAAGAGAATAAGTCAGTTGTTTAGTACAATTTCTCTCAACTTGGGTTTATCTCATAGTCTCTCCATGATTAGACTCAAGTTACACAATTTTGCAGCAATACAACATTGGTGATGTTGTGTCCTTCACAGTGCATCACATCAGAAGGGATGTGATGTCAGTTTTCCCCATCACCTGTGGAATAAACTTTAATCACTTGATTTCAGTGGAGTTCATCTCTGGCTCATTCTTATGAGTCTAATTTCTTAACTCTCAGTGGGACAGAGCATCATCTTTCTTAAGTGATTGGTAGGCTACATGGAGTCATTTCCATGGTTTCCTGGATAGGCTTTGAGTCATAGGGCCCTTTGGTAAGGGATAGGTTCAGGAGGTACCTTGAAAGCTGGATTTGGATTTAGTGGTGATCACTCCCTCAAAGATTCAATGAGCCCATTGCTAGATATTTATAAGTCGGTGGGAAAGGGTTAATAAGGACATGGACCATCTGGTTTTCCTTAAGGAGGGTTGAGCTTCCCCAAAATATTACTCCTTTACACCTGAAGAAGTTAAATGGTCCTGTTCCCATGGAATCCTCAACCAATGTAGCCCTGACCTGTGATTTATATAAAAAGTAGCTGGTCCTTAATTTTCCCTACAATGGCTTCATTCTTACCTTATGAACCTGCTTTGTCAGTGTTCGCTTTGATTTATGGAAGATTTCAAACTCCCCAAATAACTATCCCTTTTCTTTTCATTAAAGTTAATCCCCACAAAGACACTTTCATCCTCTGATTAGTCATGCCCCAGTGAACCTTGCTAACCAGAGGCTAAGTTATTGATGTGTTAAAGATGTAATCTCTAAGTCTTGGGACCACTGAAGAAACCCCAACATGTTATTTGACAGTCAGAATCTCACAATGTATTACCTCCTTTGAGCAGCCTTGGTCGCACGCGTTCCTTGGGGTCCATAAATCTCTTTGGCCCGACTGCCTATGAGGACTGAGTTATTGTGGGGCTGAGTTTAGGCTGCCAACACACACTGCCCTGCACCCCAGGATATCATGGTGCCTTCTCCAGACCCCAGTGTCTATTTCCAGTAACCTGTATTCAGTAGCAAATGTTTTACACCAGAAGCACAGCTCATTTTTTTATGCCCTGCCTGTGGCCTTCATCATAAATTTGCACCAACCCACAAGTCAACAAGACTGTACTCGGGGTGTGACATTGGCCACCAATGGCACTAACCCTTTCTCCTACCCACTGATTTTGAGCAATATGGAAGCTTGGCTCAACCACTAGTGAGTCTTATTAGATGGTGCTGACATCCTATCTGCACAGAAGAGTAGCACACATGGGGATGTGAAATAACCCCTCAACAACTAATTTTAAGTTTGTAAATAAAAAAAAAAATCTTAGACCTTTACACCTATGTGAGGTTCAGTGTGGTCCGCATAAGGACAATGACTCTCAACTGGCAGGATGGTTCATGAGGCATTATGGAGCCTGCTGTCCAGTTTTTAGCTTCTTCAGTGCTCACAGTAAGTGGCAAGAGAGATCCCTAGTCTTTTTGACAATCTCAATACCTGTAGACGTTTCCCCTCTGAAAACAGTTTAAATTGTCTCCTGGGAAGGTAGCACTTTTCCCCTCTCCACTCGTTCTTTCTTGTTTAAGAACCACGGCCTTGAACAAGAGCAGAAGGAGGAGATCTTAAGGTACCACCTTCCCGATACACAGATGGAAGACCCATCTCAGGAAAACCTATCTTTGACCCTGGCTTTGTTGTTGTCGTTGCTGTTGTCCAATAATACCCACGTGTCAGCACATGCTTCTGCAGGTTAGAAAGCCAGATGGGCTCCAGTGGTGTCTATGTTCAGGGTATCTCCAGGCTGAAATCCAGATGTCAGCTGGACTTATCTCAAAGCCCCGGAAAAGAACTGCTTCCAGGCTCATTTAGCTTGTTCACAGAATTCAGCTCCTTGTGGTTGTAGGACTGAATTTCCCATTTTCTTGCTGAAGGTTGGCCAAGATGCAGGTTTTAAAGCCATTCACATTCCTTCTCAGGTGGCCCCTCAGTCTTCACATCAGCAACATTTTTAATCTTTCCCTCATTTGTTTTTTGTGGCTTTTTTTCTAATGTTTATTTATTTTTGAAAGAGAGAGAGAGAGAGAGAGAGAGAGAGAGAGACCGAGCGTGAGCAGGGAAGGGGCAGAGAGAGGGAGACACAGAATCCGAAGCAGGCTCCAGGCTCTGAGCTGTCAGCACAGAGCCTGACAGCACAGAGCCTGACGTGGGGCTCAAACTCACAAAGCTCGAGATCATGAACTGAGTTGAAGTCAAGATGCTTAACTGACTGAGCTACCCAAGTGCCCTGAGTCTTTCCCTCATTTGGAATCCCTCTGCCTTCCTCTTTTGCCACCAGCTGGAGAAAAGCCTCACTGAGTTCAACAACTGCCCTATACCCTCTTTATTGAGATGAGCCCACTGATCATGACCTTGGATGCTGGGGCAATGTTGAATTGCTATAAAATTTTCTTGTCCCTTTTTCTTTTAAGTTTATTTACTTATTTTGAGAGAGGAAGAGAGAGCAGGTAGGGGAGGGACAGAGAGAGGGAGAGAGAATCCTAAGTAGGCTCTGTGCTGTCAGCACAGAGCCCAACCTGGGGCTCAACCCCAGGAACCGTGACCTGAGCTGAAATCAGAGTCGGATGCTTAACCAACTGAGCCACCCAGGCGCCCAACTATAAAATTTTCTAATGGTTTACTCTCAATTTCGATACCTAACTTATTGAGAACCAGTTTATTTTCTTAAATAAAAAAAAATTTAAATCATTTCAACCACACAAGAGGTAGATGATAAATACCAAAAACTCAGGAAACTCCTGTGATATCATGATTTATAAGAAATATATATTTGGTCCTTGTCTTCAGTTCTGTCACAGAGCTCCTAAAGTGCTTGGAATTTCCTAAGAGTTGAGAGGATAAAGGTGTCCATTATGCTGATAAGGTGACTTTTGCAAAGCCGCTAGGTAACCTAAGGATGGGAGCGTGTGATTAGAGGGTTGGAACTTTCAGCCCCACCTCCTGACTCCAGGGGAGAGGGAAGGGGCTAGAGACCATTCAGTCACCAACAGGCAATGATTTAATCAGTTGTGCCTCTGTAATGAAGCCTCCATAAAAACTCACAGGGATCGAGTTCCGAGAGTTTCTAGGTTTTGTGAACGTGTGGAGATTTGGGGAGAGTGGCCCATCCAGAGAGCGTGAAAGCTCTATGCCTTGCCCATGTGCACCTCTTCCATCTGGTTGTTCCTTAGTTCTGTGCTTTTATAATAAAACAATGAACTGGTAATCTAGTAAATAAATGTTTTCCTGTGTTCTATGAGCTGTTCCTGCAAATTAATCAAACCCAAGGAGGGGAGTTGTTGGAATTTCGGATCTATAGCCTGATGGTCAGAAGCACAGGGTTCACCCTGCACTTGCTGTTGGCATCTGAAGTTGCAGGTAGTCAACCTTGTAGGACTGAGCCTTTAACCTGTGGGATTTCACACTATCTCTGTGTAGACAGCGTCAGAATAGAATTGAGTTAATTGCTTGATGGTGGGGGGCAAACCCCACAGATCGGAATCGGGCGCAGAATTGGAATTAGATAGCTAATACCCTCCTCAACCGCCTTGCCACAATCTCACCATCCTGCTCTCTCTAGAAGAAACCCCAGTTATGAGTCAGTGGGCGTACATCCAGACAACTTTTAACACTTCACGTATACTTATATGCACCCCTGGAAAAGACATAGTATTGTTTCATGGAAGTGTTTTTATATAAATGATTACCACTCTGCACATCTCACCTGAAAGTTGTTCTTCTTAACAAGCAGTATGTTTTGGGGATTATCTCCTTTGGTCCATAGAGATGTGATTCATTTCTCTGCATATACTGTGCATTGTTTCACTTAGGCATTTCCCCTTGGCTTATACAGATATAATTGTCACGTTTTCAAGCAATGCTGCATTGGCAGTCTTGCACACGCCTCCTTGTGCTGAGGTACAGGTGTTTCTGTAGAGAAGATACCTACAAGTGTCATTGCTGGTCAGGGAGTAGGAACTCCGAATTAAAGGAGATTCAGTTAAGTTGCTGCTCCTCAAGGCAATCTGCAATTGCACGGCTCTGAGATTTCCCTTTCCCCACATCTTTAACGCACTAGATACAATCACACTTGAATATTGCCAAAGGCATAGGTATGACCTAGGTCCTCACTGGTATTTGTTTGTTTGTTTTTATTGAAGTATAGTTGATATACAATGTTACAAGAGTGTCACCCGTACAGCAGTGATTGCACCAGTCTAAATGTTACACTATCCTCACCACAAGCGTGGGTACCATCTATTACCACACAACGCTCTTATAGTATAGGTCCTCACTGGTTTAATTTACATTTCCCTGTGTACTAATGAGACTGAGTAATTTCTTATGTTTGCTGGCAATTTATATTTCCTCTTTTTAAAAACTGTGGTTTATATTCTTTAACCATTTTTAAAAGTTGATTAACTTATTTATTTATTTTTTTAATGCTTATATATTTTTGAGAGAGAGAGAATGTGAGCAAGGGAGGAGCAGAGAGAGAGGGAGACGCAGAATCTGAAGCAGATTCCAGGCTCTGAGCTGTCAGCACAGAGCCCGACGTGGGGCTCGAAGTCACGGACCACGAGATCATGACCTGAGCTGAAGTCAGATGTTCAAATGAATGAGCCACCCTCGCGTCCCCCAGAGTTTGTTTATTTGTGTATTGAGAGAAAGAGAGAGAGAGAGAGAGAGAGAGAGAGAGAGAGAGTGTGTGTGTGTGTGTGTGTGTGTGTGTGCACCAGTGGGGGAGGGGCAGAGAGAGAGGGAGACAGAGAATGCCAAGCAGGCTCTCTGAGCTGTCAGCACAGAGATGGACACAGAGCTTGAACTCACAAACCGTGAGATCAAGACCTGAGCCAAATTAAGAGTCAGACGTTTAACCGACTGAGACACTCAGGCGCCCCTATATTCTTTAACTATTTTAAAGCTGGCTTATTTGTCTCTTTCTTGTTGATTTACAAGCATTCTATGTATTCTTTTTACTAATCCTTTGTTACATATGCTGCGAAGTATTTTCCCTCTGAGTTGGTAACACTTTAACCTTGCTTCTGGTGTCTTTTGTTGTAGAGAATTCTTTATTTTGAGGTAGAGAAATGTATCATTTTTTCCTCAGGTACTTTGTATTTTGGGGAGTCTGAAAATTGTTTTTATCACCTAGCAGTAAGTAACTCATCTGAGGTCACCCCTCACCTAAGGTCATAATGTTAATTTCTATCTTTTCTTCTTGTAATTTTAAAGTTCTGTGCTTTACATTTACGTCTTAAATCCATCTGGAATTATGGAAAACCGTGTTGGGATTTTGATTAAAATTACTTTAAATTTACATATTAATTTGGGGAACGTCACATAGCCATTTCCAAAGTCTTCTGAAAATGCGACAAGGTAAAATATACGTGTATAGATGTAAAATTTCAATCTAGAAAGGGCTGCAAGGCAACATAACATTTTTTTAAGTGGATAATAGAAGCCCAGTCATTCATACAATGAGTAAGTTTGGAGTGCTTACTCTATGCCCAGAATCATTCTATGCATTTAAGACAAATCACTGAAAAAATGCAATACAGCTTCTAATTTATGGCCTTTGCATTCTAGTAGGGCAGACAAAAGGCAGACAACCGAGGTGAACATTTTCCCTCAAATGCCTACACTCTTTGCCTAGCTTTCATAATCCATCAAACACTTGGGTATCGAGGCATCAGCTAGGTTTGTCAGACAGAAGACAGACAAAGACACATGGTACTGGTAACACTATGATAATATCACAGGACAGACAACCACTAGACACAATAGCACTCTCCCTGGGTATTGTTTTGTTTTCGTTTTTGTTTTTAAATCAAACTATTTCCACTGGAATACCCAACTTCATGGGAAAAAAGTCTTAAAATATTTAGATGAAATCTTACAAAGAATACATATTTACCTGTTTAATAATCTTTTTTCCACATAACTACAAGTTTTGTCTGTTCCTTCTGCAGAATTTCCTGTGTGATCAATGATCTGGAATAAAAAGCTTAACAAGAACATGAAAAACAAGGATCACAGGGGAGGCTGTGGTAGTAAACACTGTTTAAAAAATGTTTGTTTAGTTATTTTGAAAGAGCGCTCATGGGTGCACAAGCAGGGGACGGGCAGAGAGAGAATGAGGGAGAGAGAGAATCCCAAGCAGGCTCTGTGCTCCAGCACAGAGCTCCACATGGGGTTCTATCCCATGACCTGTGAGATGATGACCTGAGCTCAAATCAAGAGTCAGATGCTTAGCTGACCGAGCCACCCAGGAGCACCATAAACACGTTGACCGTATTTACATGCAGGAATTACTCTCCGTACTTTGCATACATTAGTTCATTTGTCCTCAGAACAATCCTATGAAGGAGACACTATTATTGTTACCTCCGTGTCACAGAAGAGGAAACTGAGGCAAGGAACTTGTCCAAAGTCTCGCAGGGATTTTAGTGTGAACAGTGGTGCAATAAAACAAAAAGTATACTTACTTGGAAAAAAAAAAAAAGACAACAAAACAACAACAAGTTGACCCTTGAACATGCAGGAGTTAGGGGTACTGACCCCTGTGCGATTGAAAACCTCAGTACAACTTTTGACTCCCCTAAAAGTTAAGAATTACTAATAGCCTACCACTGATCAGAAGGCTTACTGACAACATAAACAGTTAACACGTATTTGGTGTTATATGTATCATATATTGTGTTCTTACAATAAAATAAGCTAGAGACAAGAACATGTTGCCAAGAAAACCATAAGAAAGAGAAAGTACATGTACAGTACTGGACTGTATTTATCAGGAAAGAAGATCTGCCTATAAGTGGACCCGTGTAGTTCAAACCTATGCTGTTCAAGGGTCACCTGCACATCAAGAGCACTGCTGAGCATCGTAGTGCCATTAGGGAAGTAAACCAAGGATGCTGAGAGCATGACTGGGTGCCCCTGGACAGCCTCTTTGAGTCCAACTGAAGCCAAGAGTTGAAAGAGGAGGATCAGGGCCGGGAGCCCAAGGCTCAAAGGCCGGGAGGTGGATAGGGTCATGGCCTTGAGGATCCCAAGGAAGCCAGCATGGCCGTGTGGGCCAGATCATCAGGGGACTGTGGGCCATGGTCTGGAGTTCGGGTTACCATACTCACCGTGAGAAGCCAGTGAAGGGTGAAGTGAAGGAAGAACTATGTGTTTTACTGCAATGGGTTCTTAGCAGTAACAAATTTAGAAGCGGGTCTCTTCTAGAACTGTCACTGTGTGTTTTAAAAAAATTGTAAACATCATTTTACTGTTTATCCTGCTGCTACCCTCTCCTTCCGTTTTAACCTCAAGCTTTGGCAGGAGAGTAATCCCAGGTTAGCAAGAGATTATTGTCTTGTCTTCTTTGAAGTGAACTGGTAAATAAGCCCCATTTCTCTTTGTTTTTGACTGCCAGGGAGCAGCTTTACCGTGTTCTTTAGCTGAGAGGGGAAAGAAATAGAGTGAACAGAGATTTCATTTTCCTTCCTTTTGGCCAGGAAATAAACTCAGGCTTTAATGTGACAGAGGTGAAGTCTGCTAATAGTCAGGAGGCCATCATTAGCTTGGGGCATACCATCTCCTCCTTCAGGCCACAGGGAATCACAGTGGGTTTCACTCTGGATCTCCTATTTCAGTACTGAAACTATCAATCCGTGTGAACCAATTACCAGTGGATGCGACTTATTTTATTTAGCTTATCAAAAGCCTTGGCCAGGCTCCACAACCACTGGTAATAAAAATATTCAGTTACTGTAGATGGGATTAACTGTAATGTTTTGTCATGGATCGGAAACTGATTTGGAAACAGGAAGCAAAGGGTAAGACAAGCTCTGGGTGGAAACACACAAACAACGGAATCCTCTGTTACCTGTCATTGGGAGTGGTCTTTTTAAAACCATTTTGCAAACCATACAAGTATCTAATAAATCTTCAGGTTTGCCAAGGGCCATGTTAGGAACTCTGGACTCAGACTGGCTCTTGGGCACATTGTTTCACCTGTAAGTCTCATTTTTCTAATCTGTAAAATGATAATAGTTGTACCTTTTCATTGGGTGATGAAGATAAATAAGGTAATATATTTTAGCTTAGTGCCTGGGGTTCCTCTGATAAAGCTGTTAGTCTTATTTCTGAGAAGAAAATACCGATCCGGTAGGAAAAGCTACAGAAAATCTCAATGAAACTGTGTGCTAAGCCTGGAGAATATATAGAATGCACTTTCCAAAGCACAGTTACCATCCTCACAAAAACTCCTGCTTCTTTCAGGTAACTGATTTACTGGTACCACCTTCACTCAGGGGTCTGAAATTGAGATCAGGGCTCATCCTCCAGAGCTCATCAGGTCCTCTTCCCCCTGCCCCCTGTCCCATCCTCTCATCTGATCTTGTCTCTAAATATTGGTCATTTTTTTCTCTCTGCTTTCCAGCCCTTCGTTTAGACTGGGGGTTGGCAAACTTTTCCTGAAGAGTGTGAGATAGTAAATATTTTTTGCTGTGCCAACCCATACAATCTCTGTTACAACTACTCAAACCTCAATCCTAGCACAAAAGCAGCCATAGACAATTATGTAAAAGAATGGGTATGACTCTGTTCTAATAAAACTTTATTTACAAAAACGGGTGGAGGGCCAGATTTCACTCAGAGGAGGTTGTTAGCTGACCCTTAATTTAGACCACCATGATCTCTTAGAGATTAGGAATGTAGTCCCCAAGCCTCCCTGTGGGCCAGATCTAATCCAGTCATTCTCCATTTAAAACTTTTCAATGGTTTTCCTTTTTTTTTTTTTTTTTTTTTTATTTAATTTGCAAACAGTGGTCTTGGACCCTATCCTTAAAATCACTTGAGCTGCTTTTTAGAATACAGAGTTGAAGGCTCCTCTCCAGAGACACTAAAATAGCATCTCTGGAAGACAGGCTGGGGAGCTGGATATTAATGAGTATCCCAGGGAATTCTGATGCAGGAGTCCTCAAACCGGGGCCTGTGGACCCCTGAAGGCCCCCCGTGTGCTTCTGGGACTTCTGTGATGCAGGGAAGAATCACAAAGTGTGTTGAGGGTGGGAGGAGAGCCTTATGGAGAAGGTGACAGCTGAGTGTAGGCCTGAAAGAGGAAGCATATCTCTGGGAGGAACGTTCCAGGCAGAGAGAAAGCCCCAGGCTGGCGTGACTGGTGAGAAGTCCAGTGTGGTTGGTGTGGCGGGGGTGGGGAGCAATGAGAGAGGATAAGAGGGATGCAGAGGAAAGGGGCCAGAACAGATGGACTAGGGCCTCGGAGGCCATCGAGAGACTTGGCTTTCTGCTGAGAACAAAATGGGAGCCTGTTGGAGAGTGTCAGCAGGTCAAATTATGCAAGCTATTCCAGGAATTCTAGCCATCTCTTCCTCCTTCCTCACACTCCGTCTGAGCATTTATCTCTCTCCCCCTGTGCACTGGATCCCTTGAGAATCCAGGCTCTCCCTCCTACCTGCCTTTGTCCTCAGCGCCAGCAATGCCCAGGACCTTGTGGGTATTCAACACGTAGTGATGAAGGTCAAAATGCCTTTGTTTTCCCCTGTGGCTGGATTTGGATTTGGGTTTGGTAAGAACCTCTTGAGAAAAACAGCCTTTTTCAGATAAACATGAAAAAAAAAGTATTCATTTTTCTGTGAGAAGTTTAATAAATGATGTCGTATCGTTAAAAAAAAAAAAAAGCCCACCATCAGAAACACTTCACCAGAGAACGAGAAATCAACATGCCTTTCCTTTGCGATCATAAATAAATCCGAATTAAAAAATTAGTGTTTTCCGGATGCGATTCTGTGGCATTGGAAAAGCAAATCCCTTTTTTCTGTAGCGGGCCATTAGGGAGTTCTACAACGCTCGTTTCCGCTCTTCTCAGAATGTGGCTGGCCTCCTGTGTTGACGCGTCCCCTCCACCTCCCCTTGAGGATCTTTCTGGGCAGTGTTTTCTTCAGCACCATCTGAGGAAGAATTAGGCAGTTTGCACTGACCACACGAACCGCCCCTGGCCTAACCACCCCCCCGTGGCTGGACCCCAGTCACTGCATAGCGTGGTTCCCGCTCTTCACTCCAGACCAACATTTTCTTCCCCTCGGAGTGGACACCCAGTCCTGGCTCCCAGGGTCTGGAAACCAAGGGGGCCCCGAACACAACTGCCGCTAGGAACCCCCATTCTCCACCCCTTCACTTCCACAAAGGGCATAAGGAAAGTAAATATGCTCACATTCTTTTCCAAAGCTTGAAGCGTAATGAACTCTAATGGAGATTTTAAGGAAGAAGAACATCACAGCTCAAAGAAATCATAGTATTCTACCAAACACGTACGTGTATGTGGGTGTGTGGGTGTGTATGTGTGTAAGCGTGTGGTCCACGGTGCTTTGGTTCCCACCAGGAGCTGTCTTTTTTATCTGTATTTGTAGGAAAAATCTAATAGTTCCTCTTGCTCTGCGTCTAAGAAGTCATTTCCCTTGAGACAGCAGTTTTCAGAGGCGCTAAGAACTTCCTTAGAGCAGGGGAGACCTGTAATCCCTTCCCTCTAGACTGAAGGTCTGCGTTATGCTGTATACCCCACGGTGCAAGGCCTGCCGCGGGTTTTAGTTTATGGGGTTGGTCCAGCGCCCGGGACCGTGCCTGTCATTTGGAAGCAGTGCTCTGTTAATATTTATTAAATGGAGGAGTGTGAGGTGTTACATAATTTAAAATACTAACTTATGCGGCCCCCCCCCCCATGTCTCCTCTACTCCATAATCATTGCTTCATCCCAAGGAGGCAGCCTCAGGGAGGCACTCACTACTTTGGGGTGAATGATCAGAAAGACAGGGTTTTTGAGGGCACTCAAAGCAGAAACCACTAATATGGGCAAATTCCTTATGAATTCGATTTCCTGAGTTAGTGGAGAATAAGTAAAGAAACACTCTCCAATCGTTCCTAGAAGCCACATCCCAGGCAGAGAGCTGGCGGCCGAACCTCCAGGTATGTTTGAGGAACCTGAGAGGTGAGACTGGGAGGTGAGGGCAAGGACATGGCTGTGATGGCCTCACCCAGTTGTTGAAGAACATTCCCCATGAACCTAAGGGCAATATGGAACAGTGGACAGCCTGACTCCGAGGACCCAGCAGCAGAACATCCCTAGGGCTGGGGCACCTGGGTGGCTCAGTCGGTTGAGTGTCCGACTTCAGCTCAGGTCTTGATCTCGTGGTTCGTGAGTTCGAGCCCTGCGTTGGGCTCTGTGCTCACATCTCAGAGCCTAGAGCCTGCTTCAGATTCTGTGTCTCCCTCTTTCTCTGCCCCTCCTCTGCTTTCACTCTGTCTCTCTCTCTCTCTCTCTCTCTCTCTCTCTCTCTCAAAAATAAATGATAAACATTGAAAAATTTTAAAAAAAATGCCAAGGGCTGTATGTGGTACCCATACAGCTAGCAACCCTCCACCAGTCTGCCTATTGCTTAGAATAGAGCAGCACTCAGCAGAAAGCAGGCATCCGATAACTTTTGAATTAACATATAGAGGTACTCAGTGAATATTCCTAGCTTTCTACTCTTTGCTTGAGTAAATTTTAACCCACTTTGTGTCTGTTACTCATTCATGAAACAGATATTCTAACACCCTCACTAGAAACGGAGGAAAACAGCGCCCACGTACCCTGCAAGGCTTTGTAAGGATGGTGCTGACATGTAAAACGGGCTCCCTGACCCCAACTAGGTACTGGCTGGGAGAACAAGGCTCAGGGAGTAAAAGGAGAAAATAAGTTAGAAAAATAAACGTATAAGAGTCAGATGAGGCTGACTGTCATTGCCAGAAGAGTAGAGTGTAGGAGAGATTGGGCAGGAGGGAGGATATTGAAATATAAGCAGGACTGACATGAGAGGGGCAGGGGGAGTAGGGAAGGTATAGGAGGAGAGGGGAATTAAATGAGCGAAGTAGCTGAAGCAGGAATGAGCATGTGCGTTCCAGTTACAACAGACTATCGATCAGAAACGCTGGAGCAGAGAGTTGATGTCAAGATCTACTCGTGAGACCAGAGAGAGGGGCCAGAGAAACTGAGACACTTCTCAGTGCCGAGCTAAGGAGTCTCGACTTGGCAAGGAAGCGGGACCCATTACCTGTGTTGCAGGGCCCAACGCAAAATGAAAATCCAGGGTTCCTGGTTCCAACATTAGGAGTTTCAACACAGGACGGCAGAACATTCAACCACGTGGAGGGCCTCCCAAGCACAGGGCCCAGGGTGACTGGCCAACCGGTACACCCACCAAGCCCATACTGTGTGTGAGCATTGACAATGCATTGCACAATTTTGACGGGAAAACGCTGCATCGGAGTGGCGTATCAGAAAGACTAGGTGTACCTCCTAGGTGGTGGGGACAGGAAGTGGCAGAAGGGTACCTATCAGAAAATCATGGGACTTGTCACACATGTGGTCATAAGCCCACAGAGAAGGTCGGTGGTTGTAGGAATGGGATGGAGGGACATGTGTAATGTATTAGCAGAGGTCACTGTCTCTAGGGGCCAAGTATGGGGACAACCCAGGCCCTCTGTGGTGATGTCCCGGCTCACACTGGGTCTGGGAGAAAGCTGGAATCCTGGAGAGAAAGAGGAAGTGTGGTAACAGGAGCTGGTTTGGGGAGGTTGGTGGGGAGTAAGCAGTCTTAGTCATGCTGAGTATGAGATAAGGGCAGGGCCTCCAAGAAGAAATGCCCTGCCAGCCGTTAAAGATGAGGAAGAAAGTTCAGTTTTGGAAATGGAGATTTGAAAGAAGTGAAAATTCTTGTGTAACGATTGAGGTTGTGAGGCCATAGATGCAATTTCTTAGGAATCAGGTGGATAGATAAGTGGGGTGCTAAAAACAGCTGAGTACTTTAAAATAATATTTTCTACCTCCACTTAGAAGGAATTGGGCAATTAGCCATGATGTTGGTTGGAGCCAGCAGCCCGGTGGAAGTTTTTCTCAGTTGCTATTTCCATAAGGTGGTTGTGCAGAATCACAAACCGGTTTTGATCCTTCAGTGTTAAAACATGGCTAAAAAAAAAAAAAAAAAAGCCGAAACACTGGTAAAACTTATCGGCATTAACTGTTGAGGGGCTCTTGTAGCAGGTTCCCCAATGCCGTCCCCCCACCGCCTTTAATGATCCATTTATTTTTCAGGCAATTCTTTCAGGAATTTGAAAGTTTAAGCAGGGGTTACATAGAGAACTAACAGGAAATGTCTCATCTTTCCAAGTTTATTGTTGAGAGTGGCCAGATGTCATTTGTTTGTGAGCGGGAAATGGGAAGTTAGATCACAGAACGTGAAATTTAAAACTCCATGCTTAAAAAAAAAAAAAAAAAAAAGGTGGGGGAGAGGGGGAGTGGAGAGAGGAGAAACACACACAGGGAAGCGTCTTTGCCTCCCATGACTTATGTTAACAGTGTAGTGGGGCAATGCTCATGAGCAAGACGCTAATATGAGAACATGCTTTACTGTCTGCAGGCATCACTCCCTTCGAGGTCTGTGTGCAAACAGCTGGTCTCCGCCTGGCTGGGCCAGGGTGTTTGGGAGCTCTCTGTGGATCGGCTGTAATTATAAACCCCACGAAGGGCCAGGAATGGAGGCCAACGTTCCTATTGGTCATCGTGCCCCAGAATCAAGACTGAGACAGGAACTTACAGAGTCCTTCGCTTTAGCACTTACTAAAGCAATTATACTGATTTTTTTAAATTATGTTTTCAGCCTCTCTGGTTTAAACAATCTGGGTCAAACACTTCCAGACTGTTCAGGCTGGCTCAGATCTGGGCCCTTCAACTGTCCCGGAAATACCCTCTTCATCCCTTGCTGTTGCTACAGTGGGCTTTGGCAGGCTCCCTCTCGGCCAGGTGTTTTCCCCCAACAGTTGCCATGGCAGCAGTGTTCAACAGAGGTTCTGAGGGGCTTGGAATTGACAAGCCAGAGGTGGGGCCTGAGTTCCTGTCTCCAGTCCACGATTTGCTGATCCATCTGTCTTCCTCAGAGAGAGAGCACATAGTACAGGATTGTGCTTCCTTGGAAGATGACAGGCACCAGGCCAGACTAACAGACGTAAATTTGGAATTGCTTATTGGATTACTGGGCCAAACATGGGAAATGTAGCTGGAGGGGAAGATACAGAGCAAAGGGATCCAAGAGCAGCTCCAAGGCTCAGAACTTCTTGGCCAGTGTTGGAAAGAAAAAGAAAGCCCGAATCTACTCCTGGGCTTTCAAGGGCAACAAGAAAGATTCTCTTCACCCCCACCCCTGTCTTCCCCTCGAATTATTTAGCAGTTTTTCTTCCTTGGCCCCTGCCTAAGATCCTGACATCCCCACTTTAGTCTCTTCTGGGATTAAATCATTAAGGCCTCATTTATGTAAATACTGAACGGGAGGATGGAGCCCATTGGCCAGGCTGCTTGGCCATAATGTCTACGTAGGCATTTATTGTCATGGTGTCCAAGGGCTGGGAAACACAAGAGATAAGCTACTTTTTTAAAAAATTATTGTGGTAAAATATAGATTTTCCAAAATTCACCAATTTAACCATTTTTAAGTGTACAATTCAGTGGTGTTAAGTACATTCACTGTGTTATACACCATCACCACTACCCATTTCCACAACTTTTCATGACCCCAAACAAAAACTCTGTACCCATTAAACAATAACTCTCCATTCCCTCCCCTACCCCAACCCCTGGTAAACTCTAGTCTACTTTATGACTATGAATTTGCCTATTCTGGGTATCAACACATAAGTTTTTTAAAATAACTGTTGTTTTTGTGAAAATGATACATGTTTTTTAAATACATGCTCGAGGAACACAGGAAAGTACAAAAGCAAAAAAGCAAAGGAGGGGCGCCTGGGTGGCTCAGGTGGTTGAACATCTCACTCTTGATTTCGGCTCAAGTCATGATCCCATGGTCATGGGATCCTGAGCCCTGAGTAGGGCTCCATGTTGAGCGTGAAACCTGCTTAAGATTCTTTCTTCCCCCCACCCCTTCCCTCCCCTGCTTACAGGCAGGCGGTCTCTCTCTCTCTCTCTCTAAATTAAAAAAAAAAAAGGCAAAATAAAATTACATCATGACATGCCATTGTCAACATTTGCTCAACATCATTCCCGACACCTTTGTGTACATACAGACTTACAGAACCAAAAGAAGAAAAATGCACAGTCAGATAAACTTTATAAAAATGAGATTATTCAGAGGTGCCTGGGTGGCTCAGTCAGTTAAGGGCCCCACTCCAGATTTTGGCTCAGGTCATGATCTCACACAGTTCATGAGTTTGAGCCCCACATCGGGTTCTGCACTATCAGTGCAGAGTCTGCTTGGGATTCTCTCTCTTCCTCTATCTCTGCCCCTTCCCTGCTCGTGCTCTCATGCTCTCAAAATAAATAAATAAACTAAAAAATGATAATAATAAAAACACAAAATAAAATAAAAATGAGATTATTCAATACATCGAGTTTTGAAGTTAAAAACTCAATTTTTCTTGCATTTAACAGAAGAGAAATTAATTGAAGTTATTACCAAATTTCAGATAAGTGATTTCTTACAGCAAAAATTATTAACTCTGGAAAAATTCCTCACCGTTAGTGAAAATGATGAAGATGGTGGGCTCCTTATGACCTGCTGATCAGGTTCCTTTGGCTGCAGCAAGGGCAACGCTGTGATGAGCGGCGGTGAAGTGTGTGCTTCCTCTGCGGCTGCTCCCCCTCTAAATCCCAATTGTTGCTGGTTGATTATTACTTTTACCTCATTAAGGTGCTGACATTTCAGGCAAGGTGCGGTGAGTGAGGTAAAGGGAAAGCAAGGGGACCCAGGAGGCTGGAGGTTGATGTGAGTGGAGTGGCGTCACAGCACCGGGGCCGCGTGCTTGGAGCCTTCTTGATCAAAGCTGTATAACGGTACTGATGAGGACAGGCGACTTTTTTGAGATCTTACTATGGGCCAAGCATTACACTAATCAAATACCTCCCATGTATTAAGTTCCTTGATCCTAACATGCAACCTATGACCAATGCTATTGGCTCACTATTTTATGTTTATTTTTGCTGTAGGGATAAGGAGCTGAGGTTTATGGAAGGAACTTGACCAAGGTCACGATCTGTGTTCTCTCCACTGAATCTACAGGCAAAGAGCCATTGGATGTGCAGCTTCAGCAAGGGGCTCTTTCTAACAGGGGCCCCCAAGGGTGAGACAAATGGTAGAGGGAGCAGTCAACCCTTTATGTCAACATGGTGCATCCTCTTGATTTGTCTAGTTTGCTCTCCTCCATGATGTTTCCATTTGACAGATGATGGAGAGAGGTGACATGACTCCACCAGGGACAGAGCCCAGGTGTCAGTTCTGGGGCTTGGACTCCAATGCCAGCCTTTTACTGCTCTGCCCCCTTCCTCATCCAGTGCTTTCTGATCTGGACAATACTACTTGCCAATATTAATGGGTTGGGGGGAAGGATTCCTTCAAAAACAAAAGAACTTCTGAATTAACATCTTCTGGTAGATGTCATATAAAATTCAAGGTCTTTGCATTCGTTTCCTGAAGCTGCTGGTAACACATTCCCACAAATTGGGTGGTTTAAAATAATAGAAATGTATTCTTTCTCAGTTCTGGAGGCCAGAAGTCCCAAATCAATGTATCAGCAGGCTGCACCCCATGAAGGCTACAGGCAAGAATGCTTCTTTGCAGCTTATAGGGGCCACTCATGATCCTTGGTGTTCCTGGCTTGTAGATGCATCATTGAAATCTCAATCACCATCTTCATGTAGCCTTCTCCTGTTTTATAATCCTGTCGTTGGATTTAGGGCCCATCCTAATCCAGGACGGTCTTTGGCAAAGACTCTTTTTCCAAATAAGGTTACGTTCCGAGGTTCCAGGAAGACATATGTTTTGAGGGGTGGCTGTTCAAGCCACAGGCTTCATGGTGAATGACTGACTCTGGAAGCAGTGCTTCTCAAGTTGGTGCTTTTGAGCCCATCGGTGAGAGCAGACAGAAGAGTCGCTTGCTGGGACGCCTGGGTGGCTCAACTGGTTGAGCATCCAACTCTTGATCTCTGCTCAGGCATTATCTTGTGGTCTTGGGATCAAGCCCCACATCCGGCTCTGCCAGGGGCATGGAACGTTCTTGGGATTCTCTCTCTCTCTCTCTCTCTCTCTCTCTTTCTCTCTCTCTCTCCTTCTCTCTCCTTCTGCCCCTCCCCTGCTCATGCTCACTCTCTCTCTCTCTCAAAAAGTTTTTTTTTAACAAAATTCAAAAAACATTTAAAAAAGGATTGCACTTGCTGGTGAAACTTCAGACCTGTCTTGAATAGGAAGCTACTGGTGGTACCCTTGTTGGAGCTGGCCAGAGTCATAGCCAAATCCCACAACTGAAAATGTCTCTACATTTCACTATTAGATAAAATTTCTGTTTAGGAGGCTGGAAAAGCACATCCTCACTTAGTTTCTGACTAGAAAAAAAAAAAAGTAGCAAAGCTCAAACCCCATGAGGCTATGTCACAAGTCTATATATAATGCTCTCCTATGGTTCACACAAACACCCACAAGGGAGTTTAGTTCAATATTTTGAACTGTCCCCAAGTTTATAGGACATATTATGAGGTTGGAACATCTGATAAATTATTTTTGGAAAATAAACTGAGATCTGGTCTGGAGCATACATTTAAACCTGTATCCCTTTGTCTGAGTTCACTGAGGACCTGTTGGTCTAAGGCTTGAGGGCTCCAGCTTTCCAGGAAGCTGATGCCAGTGGATAGATTCTGGTTTTACTCTGCCCACAAGACCCCTGCTCTGCCATACTAATTCCTAAAATTCTCCTTTTCTTTTCTTTCTAGTCCTTCTCATACCAAATTTAAAGAGGCTTAAAATGGATTCTTTTTTGATACCAAAGATCTTCCCTGGAAGGACTCCTCCTTCTTCGTCATCCTATCTGACCCCGAGCTCATCCTCTTCTTGAATCTTTCCCCACTCATCCCAGACATCAAAATTCAAGCCTTCCTCTGAAATCCCAAACGCTTTATTGCTATACTACTTACCAGCACTTGGCACACGCCTCATTGCTGATGCTGGCAGACAAATGGTGCAGTGTCTTGCCTTCCTGTATCTCTCATCTGCATCCAGGACCAGATATCAGGTCAATGCTGCTTGAATGACACCGGTAGCCCCTGGAATTCCTGGAACCCCCCATCATCAGATCAGCAGGAAGACACTTAGTTACTCAGAATTCAACAGCTTCATAAATTTAATTCATTTTTGTTTTATTTTATTTATTTGTAATTAATTAGGTTAGTTTTTCATTGCAGTAAAATGAACCTACAGTGTTATATTAGTTTCAGGTGTACAATATAGTGATTCAGCAGTGCTATACATTACTCAGTGCTCATCACGATAAGTGTGCTCATAATCCCCTTCACCTATTTCACCCCCCGCCCCCACCTCCACTCTGGTAACCACCATCTTGTTCTCTGTATTTAAAGTGAAATCACATGGTATTTGTCTTTCTCTGATTGACTTATTTCACTTAGCATTATACCCACTAGATCTATCCATGCCATTGCAAATGGCAAGATTCCATTCCTTTTTATGGCTGAGTAATATTCCAGTGTGTGTGTGTGTGTGTGTGTGTGTGTGTGTGTGTGTGTATCTCACATCTTCTTTATCCATTCAATCTTCGGTGGACACTTGGGTTACTTCCAAATAATACTGCAATAAACATAGGAATGTGTATGTCTTTTAGAATTAGTGTTTTTATATTCTTTGGATAAAAACCCAGTGATGGAATTCCTGGATCATATGGCAATCCTACTTTTAATTTTGGGGGGAACCCCCATAATGTTTTCCACAATGGCTGCACTGGTTTGCATTCCCACAACAGTGAACAAAGGTTCCATCAACACCCACAGCTACAAAATTTTTTTTCTTACGGTGAAACCTTTTAAGGTTTACTTTCTTAGCAACTTTCAAATATATAATACAGTATTATTAACTATAGTCACGATGCTGTATATTGTATCCTCAGGATTCCACATGCTCACCAATACTTGTTGTTTCTTGCATTTTTGCTCTTTAACCATTCTGACAGACATGAGGTTACATCTCATTGTGGTCTTGATTTGTATTTCCCTGATGATGAGTCATGTTGAACTTCTTTTCATGTGTCTGTTGGCCATCGGTATATCTTCTTTGAAGAAATGTCTGTTCATGTCTCCTGCCCATTTTTAACTGGATTATTTGTTTGGGGGCTGTTGAGTTGTACAAATTCTTTATATGTTTTGGACACTAGCCCCTTATCAGATATATCATTTGCAAATATCTTCACCTACTCAGTAGGTTGTCTTTTTGTTTCATTGATTGTTTCCTTAGCTGTAAAGAAATTTTTTATTTTAATGTGGTCCCAATAGTTCATTTTTGTTGCTCTGACCCATGTCAAAGAAACTACTGCCCGTACTATCTTCTAAGATTTTTATGGTTTCAGATCTTACATTTAGGTGTAAATTTAATTCATTTTATAATAATTGTCTTCCATTGATTTTTATTTATCCTCAAAACCAGTTGTAGAAATCCTTAGCTTTGCCTTCTGAGGTAGCCTACTGTTAGTTTTATTATTTAGACCTCATTTTTGTTTCAAAAAAAAAAAAAAAGTAAAGCCTCACATCCTGGGCTTTGACATGTTTTAATGGATGACTAATGCTATAGTCAGAGAACCAGTGTGATAGAGACTATCAGTCATGCATTGCTCGTACACGGATGGCTCCCTTCTGCTAGAAATGAAGCAGAATTCTCTAACAACCAGGGTTCTCAGCACACTGCCCATCCAGCCTTAGTCATCATCGAGTGCATGACCCTTCTTTAGGGGTCCCTGCCGGTAGCTCACACTGGATCAACCCAAGTCAGGCACTGTTCACTGGCTCTTACATAGATTTTTTAATAATTGAGGTACAACTGACATGGAACATTATATTAGTTTCAGGTGTGCAACATGATTATTCAATATATGTAGAGACAGCAATGTGGTCACTACAGTAAGTCCAGTTAACATCCACCAACACCCACAGCTACAAAAATGTTTTTCTTACGGTGAAACCTTTTAAGGTTTACTTTCTTAGCAACTTTCAAATATATAATACAGTGTTATTAACTATAGTCACGATGCTGTATATTGTATCCTCAGGATTTCTTTGTTTTATAAGTGGAAGTTTGTACCTTTTGACCACTTTCATCCATTTTGTCCATCCTTTACCTCCCACAGATTGGCAACCATCAATCTGTTCTCTGTAGCTGTGAGTTCAGGGGGGTTTGTTCTCTTGCTTTTAGATTCCACATATTGGTGAAATCATATGGTGTTAGTCTTTCACTTTCTGATTTATTTCACTTAGTGTAATGCCCTCAAGGTTCATCCACGCTGTCAGACATGAGAAAATTTCCTTCTTTAGGGGTGCCTGGGTGGCTCAGTCAGTTAAGCGTCCGACTTTGGCTCAGGTCGTGATCTCGCAGTTCATGAGTTCAAGCCCCGCCTCGGGCTCTGTGCTGACAGCCCGGAGCCTGGAGTCTGCTTCGGATTCTGTGTCTCCCTCTGTCTCTGCCCCTTCCCTGCTCGCCCTCTGTCTCTCTTTCTCTCAAAACATTAAACAAACAAAAAAAATTAAACATTAAAAAAACATTAAATTTCCTTCTTTTTATGGCTGAATAATATTCCATTAAATATATGTATAATATATGCCATTGCATATGTATTTGATATATGGAGATATATATGTGTGTATATATGTGTGTATGTATATATATACGTGTGTGTGTGAGTATGTGCACACATACACACACATATAACGTTTTCTTTATTCCTTTATCCATCAATGGATAGTTAGGTTTTTTTCCATGTCTTGGGTGCTATAAATAATGCTGCAATGAACATGGGGGTACAGATACATTTCTGAGTTAGTGGTTTTATTTCCTTTAAACAAATACCCAGAAGTAGAATAAGAGCCTCCATACTGTTTTCCATTGTCGCTACACCATTTTGCATTCCCACCAACTGTGCGCAAGCGTTCCTTTGTCTCTACATCTTTGCCAACACTCCTGATTTCTTATCTTTTTGGTGATAGCCATTCTGACAGGTGTGAGGTGATATCTCATTGTGGTTATGATTTGCCTTTCCCTGATGATTAGTGATGTTGAACACTTTTCCATGCACCTATTCGCCATCTATATTTCTTCTTTGGAAAAATGCCTTTTCGGATCCTCTGCCGCTTTTATTTGGATTATTTATGTATTTATTTATTTGCTATTGAGTTGTATGAATTTCTTATATATTTTATCAAATATCTGATAACTCTTTGTCAGATATTTGATTTGCAAATATTTCCCCTCATTCAGTGGGCTGGCTTTTCATTTTGTTGACGGTTTCCTTTGCTGTGCAGAGGCTTTTGGTTTGATGTCGTCTAACTTGTTTAATTTTGCTTTTGTTGCTTTTGCTTTTTGTGTCAAATCCAAACAACCATCACCAAGACTGATGTCAAGGAGCATATCATCTATGTTGCTTTTACACGGATCTGGTCCTCTCAACACACCTATATAATGCGTTATATTATTGTCTCCATTTTAAAATGAGAAAACTGGGGTCCAGAGAGGTTAAGTCACCTGCCCATGGTCACACAGTAGGATCTGGATGCCTGGCCTCAGAGTCTGTGCACCTGACCACAGCGGGCACTAGTTGTTGACACCAGACCACTGTGTCAACCTACTGTGTCACAGGGCCAGCACCTAGGGCAGTGAGGGCAGCAGCCACAAGGCCACACCACACTTCCTGGAAGAGCCAGTAGACATGTTAACCACGTCCCTCCAGGACACTGTGATGTGGAGAGTGAATTACAACACATCTCACTCAGTATGACTAGAATCCCATGGGTTGGGTCGTACGCACTCTTTTTAATCCCTATTTTACTCATGAGGAAATCGCAGGTTCAAGTGACTGGATTTGCCCAAGGTCACTCAGTGGGTAGGTGGCGGAGTAAGATGTGAACCTAACTCTTCAATCCCTACGTTGATTGTTCCTCAGAACATGCTTTTCCCACGGATGCCGGGACGGTGCCTCCCTGGTCTGCCTTGATCAGACTGACTGACGAAGCTCACGTCTCCCAAAGCATCTTTCGCACCTCTGCCCTCTTGTTTGAAATCCCCCTCCCAGCCCTGCCTCCACCAGACTCTGACCCTACGGGGCCTCCTCCACTAGGCAGGGCTCACTATTGCTTTCCAGCACCTGGCCTGGAGTAGGTGCTCGCAAACTGCCTGTTGAAAGAAGGGATGGATTTGTTCCGGGTAAGGAGTTTTTCCCAGAAAACCCCGGTTAAAATGCAAATGTGCTGCCTGGCAGAGATGTCTGGAATTTGTTTATTGCTTCCCTCCCAGAGAGGAGGGTTTTGAGGAATGACTTAATAGGACTAAAGAGTAAAGGGAGGGGAGGCTCTTGAGTTTAGGGACATGCCCAGCGTGGGCCCCGGGGAATTCAGGTGCGCAATAGGGGACCTTGACCACCACTGTGGAAGAAAGTAGAGGGTGGAATAGGCCCCACCCTCTTCAGTCTTGCCCCAGTCCGGCTGATCCTCAAGGCACAGGTCTGACCACCTCCACAGACAATGGGAGAGACCCCCTGGCAGTGTCTAAGCACTGATTCTTCCCAGTCCTGGAAAAGGGCCGCAAGGTCAGGTTTCCCCAAGAGGGTCCTGGAAACAATCCACTTAGGGGTAGGGGAGCTGGGTTCAAATCTTGTTTCTACAGCCTGGCCACTGGACGACCTTGGGCAAATTCAATCACTCAAACGGACTACCTACTAGTATGGCCCTATTAGCTCAAATGTCTCTTTTCCTCCCACAAAACAGCCAATCCTGAAAGGAGAAGCAGCAACATTGGAGCCATCTCTCGCCTCCCACCCCAAGTTCATCTAGCAGCCCTGCCCCACCCCCTCGAGCAGGCAGATTTTCTCCCCGACACTTCTCTATGCATAGGTATGTATAACACATTGGAAAATTGGATCACACTCTACCTAGAGGTCCGAGGCTTATCTTCTCCCTTTAAACATACGGGGCGCCTTTCACTGTCAATTCACATAGGTCTGCTGTAATCTGTTGAAAATAGTTTCACTGCATTTCGTCATAGGACATAGCAGACATACCACAATACACCAAGCCAGTCTCCCACTCATGAGCAGTATAGCTGTCTCCAGCTTTTGGCTGTTGCCGGTGCTGCAGTGCACATTTCTGCACACCCGAGCAGTCTTGTTTTGAATCCACCGACCACTGTGCTTCCTCACCATGGCTTTTACTTAGGAAAGTACTAAACGGGAGTGCGTTTCTCCTGGGCTGGGGGACTCAGCTCTCCACGCCCAGTTTCAAGCTGCCCTGCAAGCCGGTGCCCCACGGGTTCTGAGCCAACGTCAGTGAGAATGACCATGAGTGAGAATCCGGACCCCACAGAGTCACCAGCCTGGCCGGCCTCTCACCTCCTGTTCCGGGGAACGGAGGCACCTCTGCATCATTTTCTGTAATGCCAAAGGAAATCCCCAGATAAGACGGACACCCTCATGCTTCACAGGAGACGCTCCCCCACTCCCACGGAGATAAACTCATGAATGCTTTCTTAATCACAGCTCATGATTCTCTGGGGCCCTCCGGGGCTGCCAAAACCTCTCTCAGCTCATTGCTGCTGCTACTGCAGCCAGACACAGCACTTCCTAGAAAATCATCATTCCATTTACTGTTTATTCTTGGGGCGGATTATTGTTTCCCATAAACTCTCCCAGCGCTAAAGGTGGTTTTTCAGTAAATCTCATGAAATGTCTACATGAAGGGGAAAAGATGTTCTTTACTTTATGTTTTCTGTTTTATTTCTAATGCGTCAGAGAAAAGGAAACTATAGTCCCATTTTTAGATAGTGATAAAAGCAAGCAAGAGCCAGTTCTAGCTGTGAGAGCTCAGTACAGTTTTATAATCATTGTCTTTAACTCACTAAACAGTCAGAGTCCTGGCTGGTACATGAAGAGGATAGAGCTGTTTGATCGTTACACCCTGGAGTACCCAAGTTTGTCATACTTATCATTTGCAGTCTTGACTTTTGCCACCTCCGTGAACCATTAGTTCCTTATTATTTCTAATGACTTTTTAAAACACAGCTTCATCCTAATTAATATCTCAGATAATAGGTTTGGTGTGCTGGTTATATTTTTTTCTCTTTTCTTCTCTTTCTTTCTTTCTTTCTTTCTTTCTTCTTTCTTTTTCTTTCTTCAAAGACTTCTGCTTTATTATAATATATGAGCTGGAACTGACGGAAAGGGTAGCTGTGATGGGCAACCACTGCCCTGATTAGCATCAGATGCCCATCCCAATGGCCATGACTGTGCCAAAGTGGCACCTTTCTGCATCATGGTTTTCCAGATCGGCCCATCAGCTCCCAAACCCACATTCCAATCCTGAGACAGGGAAAGGTTCCAAAGAGCGCCCAGCTGCCATGCCCACTGTGCAGCCCATCACAAAGCCCATCCTCTTGCGGCCGAAGCAGTTCACCTGGGACTGTCCATAGGGTCTACGGCCACCAGCTTGGGTCACTCAGTTCTACGTTTCACATGGGACACTGGTTGTATTTTTTTAAAGCATATTAAAATTCAAAAAATATTGGGTATTACCCACAATATTCTGAAGTACGGAACAGCAGCACATTTTAATAAATGTTGGGCTTGATTGGATACCAGATTCTAGCCTCCTGCTGGGGTGTCTTCTAAGGCTAACAGAATACTGTTGAGACGTGGAAGCATTACCCTATGCCTTTGCATTTTTGTGCATTATAATGGGCCATAGATTCAGAAATTGGAGGTTGGGAAGGATGGAGAAATTACCTACTTTTGAAAGGTAGGGCAGCCAGTTGGAAAACTCATGAGTTTTGGAATCAGGCCTAGGTACAAAAAAGTATCTGTGAATAATAATAAAAAAATTCTGTCTGGTAATGTCAGGAAGCTATGGAAATGGTATGGAATGGCCATTCCAGATTCATGAGCATACTGAGGGAGTACGGCAGGCATTGAGGGGCTCTCTTCCACTGATAGAAGTTTAAGTGTGGTAGTATTTATTGCCTTTTTGGGCAAGGGATGGGAGAAACAAAGAGCACTCTGGAAAACCAGGAGAGATACCAGACATCCCCCTCACTGGCCTTTATTATTTTGTGCTGCTGCATGCTGGTCCTCTGTCTTCCTTAACCCCCGGCACGTGGTGTGGGGTCTGCCCTCCCTGGCCCTATCGGGTGTGGCGATGGACAGGGTGAGGGGATGGGAGGGCTGCACACCAGCTGAGCAAGTACAGATCTCACAGAAGATGCGCTCAGATGTGGTGCTGACAAAACAGCGCTGCTTCCTGCAGAGACTTCAAAAGCCCACACCCTGTCTACCACGGCACATTTTTGCAGCTGAAGGAGAAACTGCTGGAAATAGGAGTTTCCCTGATGTCATTGGGACGCTGCCGACTGTGTTCTCCGGGAGACATCAGGGAGTTGGCTCAGGAAGGGCTGGGTGGGAAGTGATGCAACTTTGGACAAAGGCTCTGGGCTCTTCACAAAGGAAGGTCAGGTGGGGCCCCGGGGTTCCGAGTTGGCTGAGCGTTCACCTGCACGAAGCAGCCATAGAAAGTTCTAGTCCTAAGAGTAGAGGGTACGGAGAGGAGAGATTCAGAGAAGGGGATGAGCAGGGCAGGTAGAGCTGTGTCAGCACCTCTGAAGCCTTCTTTCTCCTCTCATCCTACCCTTCTTCATCCAAAGAGAAGAAAACCTTTGTCCTATTTCGCATCTCGGTGCTTCCAATTCAGACTGTATTCAATTCTTCTAGGTTATGTTATCATCCCGAGGGGAATCCTTTAAAGATGCCTGGAACACCGGAAGGAACCAGGGCTCCTTGGAGGAATGGCTGATTACTAATGAGGGCGGAAATGTCCGAGATGAGCCTATGTGATTGTGCCAGAAAACACAATCAAAAAGTGGCCCAGGAGTCAGCTGGAGAGTCTTACTGGCTAAAGGTGGGAAATTTTTAGCATCAAAAAGAATAATGACTGCCATATATTGAAAGGTAAAAATGCAGAAAATTGTGAGTACATAATGATAAAAAGAGAACCCTTACTGGTCTCCATTTCAGGGTTATTTGGGTACCAATTTATTTCCCTGAAAACTGATAAAAAGAAGAATAAGCACACAACCCACCTTTCCTGTGTGAACTACATTTCCAAGTGACCAAAGAGCTGATAAGGGAAAGTTCATCTTTAAGTAAGAATTCTTCCCAGTATATGCAGAAGGAATAACAGAATTAGAAAATCATGACTTTTGGAGCACCTGGGTGGCTCTGCTGCTTGAGTGTCTGACTTGATTTCCACTCAGGTCATGATCCTAGGGTCGTGGGATTGAGTCCCGTGTCAGGCTCTGAGCTGAGCATGGAGCCTGCTTGGGATTCTCTGTCTCTGTCTCTGTCTCTGTCTCTGTCTCTCTCTCTCTCCCTCTGCCCCTCCCCCTGCTCACGTGCTCTCTCTCTCCAAACAAACAAACAAACAAACAAACAAATACATGGCTTTTGAAACCTCTAGGAAAATAATGGATTAAGAAATGACCAATTAGTGAATACTGACCTATCTTGTGAAAGGTTGATGGGGAATTTCCAAATGGGAAATCTACAGCAACACCTACATAGTATTCTTCTCACATAAAAAAATCTAAGATTGAATCTTAAAAAAGCCTTTACATCTGCCCCATCCAATATGGTAGCCACATGAGGCCCTTGAACACTTGAATTGTAGCTACTCGGAGTTAAGATGTGCTTTAAGTGTATAACCCACATCCAATTTTGGAAATGCTGTATAAAAAAAGAATATAAGACATCTCATTTATAGTTTTGTTGTATTCACCACATTTTGAAATGACAATATCTTGGCTATTTCACATTAAATTAAATAAATTATTTTTTTAAATTTCACCTATTTCTTTTAACTTTTTTTATTACAGTATAGTCAACATACAGTGTTATATTAGTTACAGGTGTACAAAATAGTGATTCAACACTTCCATATATTACTCAGTGCTCGTCAAGTGTAGTCTTAATCTCCTTCACTTATTTTTTTGTACTTTTTTTTTTTTTTTTAGAGAGAGGGAGAGAGAGCATGAGTTGGGGAGAGGGGCAGAGGGAGACAGAAAGAGAACCCCAAGCAGCTGCATGCTCAGCACGGAACCTGAAGTGGGGCTCCATCCCGTGACCCTGGGATCGTGACCTGAGCCGAAATCAAGATTCAGATGCTCAACTGACTGAGCCACCCAGTTACCCCTTTAAAAAAATTTTTTTTCAATGTGCCTGTTAGAACATATGAAATTACATATGTGGCTGGCATTTTATGTCCATTGGCTGTCACATTGCTCTAAATCTTACTTAGCAGTTTACAGAAAACGCTGGCAATAATGGAACTACCTAATAACACCAAGAGAAATCAGCCAAATCCAGAATGTGGGGAAATTCGACCAGATCATTTGTTACCTCTGTTAATAATGGCACTGTTGTTATGTCTTTTAAAATGTGCTTATCTGTGAGGGACCCATATCCAAGTTTGTGTGGGTGAAATCATAGGTCTTGTGGTATTTGCTCTGAAAGTGCTGAGTAAAAAAGTGTGAGGGATAGATGAAACCGGAGGACAAAATGTTGATTATTGTTGTAACTAGGCAATGAGCATTTGGGGGTTCATCATATTCCTCTCTCTCTTTTTTATATGTTGAAAAGTTCTAGAATTTAATTATAATTACATAAGATTCATTTGTAACATATTTATAAACAGCATACTATATTATATTTAGTAATATAAACGTATATTATTATATAATAAAAAATTATAATGACTTATTTTCTTTTTTAACATTCAGTTTTTGAGAGGCAGAGCGAGAGACACAGCGTGAGTGGGGGAGGAGCAGAGAGAGAGGGAGACACAGAATCGGAAGCGGGCTCCAGGCTCTGCGCTGTCAGCGCAGAGCCCGATGTGGGGCTCGAACTCACGGACCATGAAATCACGACCTGAGCCGAAGTCGGCTGCTTAACCGGCTTAGCCACCGGGGTTTTGGGAGCCCCCAAAATTATAATGACTTTTAATGCCTCAGAAGCTGTTTTTACTTTTAATGCCTAGGGAAGGTAACACACAATTGGTTTATCAGGTGGAAGTACGCAAAACTTTCAAAGGCAGAGTCCAAAGGGAATGGAAAGAAATTCGACAACATGCACCCCCACTCCTGTGGGTAACAGGTCGTCCAGGGTTTCCTGTGAGGAGCACAGGCAAGCCAGGGCCAGCTCAAAGGCACTGGATTCCTGAGGTTGGGGGTGCGGGGGGGCGGGCTGTTGGCAAGGCCTGTAACCATCTGAAGAAGGCCTAGAGACTAATGGCAGTTTTTCTCCAGCAGCTTGCATCCCTGTCTGTCCTAAAACCCCCTCCCACGTAGCTGTCCTCTGCCTCAGCGGTCTCCTTGGAAGAATGGTATTAATGACTGATAATACGTGGTGGATTACCCTCAAAGGGACATTGAGTTTTGAGCTCAGCATAAAGCCTAACTTAGCTCAAAATAACAAACCTGCAATGATTTGAGTCGGAATCTCCAGCTGGTCTGCCTGGGGCTGGCCGGCTCCGCGTCCAGATGGACCTCACAGGTGGGCCCCACAGTCCAGGCTCTGGCCTATTGTTGGTATATCTGGAGGAATCAGCCCCCAAGTTCATGAGAGGGGAGGAATAATCACGATGAAAGTTTGTTCGTTTACTACGAGCTGTAAGCATCAAGGACCAGATATCCGTGGCCACTGAGCAGCTCATCATGGGGAACCCACACCCAGTGGGAGGAAAAGGGTTTGGAAGGTGGTCGTGGCTGTTTTCACCAGGCGTGTTGCTTCCTGATACACCTGTCTCCACCAGAAGGAAAGCCATCCCATCGCTGCACAGGACTTTGTTTTTCGTATTAGCAGGACAGGGCCAGAAATGCAGACAAGTGCGCCCTGAGTTCACCTGTTGTAGGAATCCCCGTCTGACCATTCGACCCTCTTCCTTCCTCCGTTCCCTAATTCAGGTGTGGTTGAACCGCCCCATCCCTTTAGAGTAACCGTTCGGTGTTATTTTATTTTATAAATCTTTCAGAGGGCAAACCAATTTCTCCTTCCCAGGTTCTGATGGGATCACTCATGTTGCCCCTTCAGAGTCTCCACAAAGATGGTACTAAAAATTCACTTTAGCCAGCCCATGATTGTGTAGCCCAGTAGTAACGAATACGGGCTGTGGAGTTGCACAGGGACTGCGCTGTAACCCTCTCTCAGCTCCGGAACAATTGGATAACCTCGAGCAAATAGCTTCTCCAAGCCTCAGTTTCTTAGAAATACTGCTCTTGACCTTACTGTGAAAAACTGACTCTATGTAATATCAGGGGCAGTGCCCGGCACCTACTAGGCACCTGATGAATGAAGGCTGTAGCTGTCACGTCGTTATTATCGTGGCTGCAGTTTGCAGCTGGCCCTGACTATAAATGAGTTTTGCTTCCCCGGGTTAAACGAAATGCCCAAACCAGGAAGCTTAGACCTGCTTCCACATTCCCAGTGCAAATCCAGGGCATTTCTGGCTAGAATTAAAAGGGGGACAAGGCGGCGGAATACAGGCGGATCCCATCAACAAGGAATGTTTGACGTGCCTACTGTGCTCGTGTCTCCGATCTTGCAACTCCATAGGGCTGCCGGCCAGGGGAGTAGAAATGGTCCCCTCACCCGAGGTGCCTGCACACTCACCGGGTTAGCCTCTATTCTACAGCCGTCTTCCCCAGCAGCTTGCATCCTGTCTGTCCTAAAACCCCCTCCCACGTAGCTGTCCTCTGCCTCAGCGATCTCCTTGGAAGAATGATATTAATGACTGCTAATGCATGGTGGATTACCCTCAAAGGGGCATTTGCTTTTGAGCTCAGCCGAGAGCCTAACTTAGCTCGACATAACAAACCTGCGATGATTCGAGTCAGAATCTCCAAAAGCCTGGCACCAGTAGGTGCTCAATAAAACACATCAGTGATTAATGGAGGGAATTTCAGGCGTTGTAGTGAATTGCTGAGGCGCATCTGTTGGGCCTGGGGACTTTCCTAGGACCATTCCAATCACCCCCACAGAGGGTGGTTTCCTGTTCCAGTTACTCAGAAGGTCAGCCCTTAGGAAGGGCACCAAACTCTGATTTCTTTAAGGGTTGAGGCTGATTACAGTCTGAGCTTTAGGAGTTTTTCGCCATTCACAGAGCTTTAGACGTATTAAAGCTTTGCTTCGGTGGAGGAGTCCCCAGTGGGAGTGATAGAAAGCTCACCACTTAAGTCATTTAAACTTTGGCTGCCCAGGCCTGAAAAAAATGCCCTTGGGACTGATCCTGAAGTGCCGGAGAAGAAGTTAAATGGCTTAATAGATCCTGGCAGCTTCAGAAAGGACTAATGGCTCAGCGTTAATTGGGTACAAGGAGTGAAGATGAATCTCTGCAAAGGTATTTCCGATCTGCGCATTCAGCTCTCACTGGCTTCGTGCATCCATCAGTCGACCCCCAAACTGAAGCCGATTGTTAACAAAGTCTGAATGCTCGATGTTTGCATCAGCCCCCATCTCCCTGCTCCTCTACTCTGTCCCCTCAGTGAACATTTGCTGAGTGCCTACCACACGCCAGGCACTGTGCCGGGGGCTAGAGCTAGATAGAGGATGTTGCTGTCCTGGTCCCCATGAACCTCTATTTTGGGAGGCAGAGGATGAGAATCAGACACAAGACGGGTGCCTTATTTGCCTTCATCCGAAGCAGATTTGAGGAAGAAGCAAAGAACAAGGTGTGGCTCTGCCCAGGCTGGTGGGTGGCAGCAAGTCTTCCCAGTTGCGTGGGGACTGGAGGGACATGCCAGGTCTCCAAGGTGGGCAGGCAGGCGGCAGGCGGCAGGCGCAGGGAGCCACGTGCTCACGGAGCCGGAGAGAGCATGACTCACGCAAGGGATTTGCAGGCAAGAACACGGCAGCCAGAGGGAGGGAGGAGGGTGCTGGAAAGGTGGGTGGGAGCCCTGCGGAAGAGTGCTGTGGCCGTGTGTCACTGCAGGACTGGATCATGGATGTGACGAGTGTTGGCTTGGCCTTGTGAAAGAGACATCGACCAGAGCGTACAAAATGCATGCGAGAGGGGATGAGATCAGATGCAGGGAAACCTCTTTTGAGGGTCAAAGATGTGAAGCAGGGTCCGAAGCAGTGTTTAAATTCTTGCTGCTCTCTCTATAGCAGTGAGATATTGCACAGCTCACTTAACCTCACCGAGCAACTTCCTCGGGGTGAGGAACAAATGATAAGATACCTACAAAAGAGAATTTTAGACACTGGTTGCAAGTGACCAAAAGCCACCTTAAACTAGCTCAGGTTAAAAAGAAAAATTTGTAGGAGCACCTGGGTGGCTCAGTCGTTTGAGCATCTGACTTCGGCTCGGGTCATGATCTCATGGCTCATGAGTTCGAGCCCCACATCAGGCTCTGTGCTGACAGCTCAGATCCTGGAGCCTGCTTCAGATTCTGTGTCTCCCTCTCTCTGGCCCTCCCCCGCTCACGCTCAGTCTCACTCTCTCTCTCAAAAATAAACAAACGTTTTTAAAAAAATGGTACTGAGGGGGCGTCTGGGTGGCTCAGTAGGTTGAGCGACCCACTTCGGCTCCGGCCCTGATCTCATGTTCTTGAGTTTGAGCCCCATATAGGGCTCACTGCTGTCAGCACGCAGCCCGCTTTGGATCCTTTGTCCCCCTCTCTCTGCCCCTCCCCCGCTCATGCTCGCTCTCTTTCTCTATCTCAAAAATAAAAATAAACATTAAAAAAAAATGGTATCGAGGTAGTGGGCAGTTAGCAGACAACATGCATGCAGGGGAGTCCAACTTTATCAGGGACTAGGTCTAAAGTCCACACGTACCGCGGAAATCTCATGTAATCAATATAACCCTTGAAACCTCCCCAGGGACGCACCACGTTGAAAAACCACATACCATCTCTCGTAAGTCTGACAGAACCGTTTTTCCTCCAAGTTGGAACAGATCACTGTTTCCTTTGGTCAGACACCAGATGAAGCAGTTGGTTTCATTTAAGAGTGACGCTTTATGAAAAACTGCATTAGCATCAGAATCCATGCAGCGTGGGGAGACGCTCGGGAGGAAGGGGCAGACCCCCCTCTCTCACCTCAGGATCGTTGAGGGGAATGGCAGGTGCCATTGCTGGGCACGGGGAGTTATGATCTTTCTCTTGCTGCGAATTGCGGAGAAACTGTAGTTGACATTGTGCACACGAAATGAGTATCTCGTGTCCTATTCTCATGTTTATTTATTGTGTACTGTCTGGTATTCCTCTGCTGGAATGCATATTCAGAGAGTTAGGAAGCCTGGCTGCCCTGTTCACAGTCGACTCTCCCGTACTTAGGAGCATGCTTGGCCCACAGCAGGTTCTCAGTAGCTGTGTGTCGAATGAATGACTGCATTGCACAAGGCATCACTCGAGGTCCGGACGGTCCTGACGGAGTGAGATAAGGAGATCGATGAAAGCGGACCTTCCACCGGGGCACACACGGTCAGTGTCAGAAGGGAAGTAAACTCCGAGATGCCTGAGCAGACATGAAAAGACAACAATGCCAGGCAGGAGGTGTTAACGGTCGATGAATAATAGAAGAAGACGTTCTGGGAGACTCTTAGAGGAAGTGGGACCTATCCCTAGGAGAGTCCTGCCTTTTCCTCTAAACTCCACCCTTTTTGCTTCTCCGTTTGTCCAGAGAAACCCCCGTGTTCCTGCAGCCCAGAGCAAGTTCAAACCCAAGGAGTTACTTCAAATACATGCTAGTACCCGGAGACAGCTTCCTAGGGACCTCCTTGCTCAGAGGTGCCTGGGGCGGGGTGGGGGGGAATTCTAACACTGCCTGGTGATCAGTTGATACCAAAGCTGATATCAGATTTCTCTTCTCTGAGCTGGGGGAAACCTGACATTGTAGTGACTGGTCATGACCGATAGGTCTTGACATGGTGACCTCCTAGGGGAAGGGGTCTTACATTCCATTCTCCCCCATGGCCCACCCTTGCTTTGTGGTGTAGGGGCATGGGCTGCCCCACCTGCTCATTTGAGTGTGTGATCCCTGGTTCTAGAGCACATCTGTGGGACAATGCCACCTCTGCTCTCACAAACCTGTTCATCTGAGGAGAGACTCCCTCTTCTGCTCCCATGAGCCGAAGTCAGACGCCCAACCAACCGAGCCACCCAGGCACGCCTCATTTTGGCCGTTTTTCAAAAATATATTTAATGTCTCTTTAAATTTCTTCTCTTAAGATTGCCAATTCATGGGAGATTTCTTTTGACACGAAGTAAAATAACTCCAATTCACAAGTTCAAACAATCTGAAGCATGTTTGTTTTATTACTTTCTACCTCCTCTTTTCTGTCTTTTCCGCCTTTTCTGGATCTGACCTATGTTCCCCCCTGCTCTCCCCCCACCGTTGCACATTCAACCATAGGATTCTGGTCCCCTGGCCTCTCCCTGCTGTGGCCTGTGGCCAGCATGACATTCCCACTGCCAATTGCCCCAGACATTCCTCAGGACAGGATTTGGTCCATATTTCCATCTTATAAACACAGGCGATGAGCCAGGGACTGGGCTGAGCACTGGGGGGGTTACAAATAAATAAAACGCAATTACTTTTCTCTAGAGCTGAGCATCTATCCAGTAGTAGACTCAGACAAACCGTAAGTCACTAATGCAAGTCGTCGGAGATGTGCACTAGTAGAAGTGAAAGGGGTCTGGAGGAGAAGGTATATTATTTTCAACTCTTGGATCTCAGATGATTTCTTAGAGAAATTGAGGTCTGAGAAGGAAAGGGGTTTCGGGCAGAACAAACAGTATATCAAGAGCAACCACCTCCTAAATAGCATGTGCCAGGTGGACGTATGTTACTGCTGATTCGTCCAACAACTTCACAGCTGAGGAAAGGAGGGCTTAGCGAGGTTGAACATCCAGCCCAAGGCTGCTGGGTTGTGTCAGAAGGGGGATTTGAACCTAGGTCTATCGGCAGTGGCTTCTCGCCTTCCGATTACCGTTTGAGCACAAGCTGTAGGGTAGACAGTATGAAGAGCACAGGATTGTTGGGGGCTTGGGGCTGGGGAGGTATGATTGGTCCACAGGGCCAAACAGCAGAGAGCTGTGAATGAGATGGCTAGCAACTATCGTCCCTACCATCCTGCAGGTCTCAGTCCAGGCATCACCTCCTCCAGGAAGCCTTCCCTGACTTCCTCTAGTCAGCTCGATGCCCACCCTCACCAACTCCCACTTACAGGTGTGACCCTGTGCTCTCCTCTCCCGTGGACTTATTCCTGGTATACAAATTGTCTACTCACTGGTTTCTGCTGGACAGAGAGCTCCTTGAGGGTGGGGCTGTGTCTGATTGTCTTTGCATTCCCAGTTTGTGAGTGGGAGAATGAGAGTCAATGGGGCACTGGGCGTGGGGAAGGGGGCAGGAAGAGCTTCGAGGCAGCCAGGCAGGATTTGGCAGCGGGTAAAGGGCTGAGGGCAGGCAGGGAAAAAAAAATCTCTGAGGATTCAGCCTGGCTGGGCAGAGATGCTGGGTGAGGAGGAGAAGTGGGCCGGGGGGGGGGGGGGGGGGGGTTCTGCCCCCCTCCCACAGGAATGGGGGTGGGGCAGGGAGTGCAGGGAGGTGATGGCGTTCTAAATTCACAGAATGTAACGCCGCGGGGCCTGTGATGAAAATAACCTTGGCCGTGCGCTGAGACTGGTCCCAATGCTAGTTGACCCCCTTAGGGCCCCGTGGCAACTTACAGGGGCTATGAATCCACCTGAGCTCGAAGGCTGAGGATGATGCTGAGATTCTGTGTGCCAAGGCTAACGTCACTGTCCTCCTCTTTCTCTGGCCTCTCCTGGCTTCTCAAGGCCCTGCCTGAGATGCAGAGCGTAAACAGTGTGCCCACGTCTCGTGGGAGCTCGAGCCCGTGCGGCCCGAGGCGGAGATGCCAGCGGTAGGCGATCTGTAGCAGAGATTTTGTTTGTTTGTTTAAGGTTTTGGGCTCTGGGGTCACAGGACCTGAGTCAGGCTTACTAACTCCAGACTTGCTAGCTGTGGCATCTTGAATTTGTTGCCTAACCACTCTGTGCTTCACATTGTTCTATAAAACAGGGACGATAATAGTAATAACAGCACGTGTGGCTCTCATCGGGTTGTTTGTGAGTTGAGTGACATAGTATATGGCTCCTCGTCAGACACAGGAACTCTGATTTCTCCTCATGGCCTGTGAGCCCCCATGTGCTCTGACTTCTGTGCACAACTCTGATCGCCACTCCCTCTGCCGCACTCACCCCCATCCCAACCACACAGTACTCCATAGCCTTGCTCTCATCTCGGGGCCTGTGCCTTGCTGGCCCCACGGGCAGAGCCGTTCTCTCCTTGGACCTTTGTCAGTCTTTCTCCCTCGCTTCATTCAGGTCTGCTCGATGTCACCTCCTCTGGGCAGTCTCCCCAGATCTCCCTGCGACACCAGCTTCTCCCCAGCCCTATTCCTTACTTTGTTTTCTTGATTAGCTCTGACCTGAGGTAACATTCACATTCACCTGTGTGTTGTCTCTCCCTCCTGAAACGGAAGCTTCACGAGCACAGGGACCCCATCCGTCTCATTCACCGATGTGACCCATTGCCTACAACGGCAACCAGCACAGAGTAGGTCCTCGACAAATATTCGTGAACAAGAGTGTGAGTGAACAAGTTTCTTAGCACCTGCCAGACGCACTTGGGACCCATGAAATGTTAGCTCTCGTGATTCTCGACATTGTCGTTATTACCGCGGGAAAGCAGTTATTTGGGTTAGGGCCTGAATGACAGAGTGCTTGGGTTCGAAGCCCAGCCCTGGCCTTTCATTAGTGCACAGCCCCCAGACCCCGCATTCACGGTGCTGTGAGGAGCAAATGGGTCAACCTGGAGGAAGCCCACCATGTGGCAGTCATCACGATGACAGCAGCTGTGGCTCACACTTAGCCAGATTCCACAAAAGCACTCAGGTTTTTGAAAGAACAGCTACCAACTCACATCCGTCCCCTCTTTTACACTTCGTGTTTTGTTTCTGCGTTTTCAAAAAATCGAGGTACAATTCAGATAACAGCAATCGTTTTTAAAGTGAACAACTCAGCGGGTCTTAGTACATTCACAAAGTTGTGCAAGCATCACCTCTCTATAGTTTCAAAGAATTTCCGTCACCTCAAAAGAAACCCCTGTATCCATTAAGTAATCAGTCCCCAGTGCCTTCTGCCCCCAGTACCTAGAAACCACTAATCTCTCTTCTGTTTCTATAGTTTTTCCTATTCTGGAGATAGCACATAAATGGAATCGGAGAAGAGATGACCTTTTGCATTTTAGCCTCTTTGGTTTAGTGTTTTCAAGTTTCGCCCACATTGTACCATATATCAATAGTTTATTTCTCTTTATAGCTGAATAATATTCCATTGTAAGAATATGCACATTTTGTTTCTTCATCTGTGGATGGACATTTGGATTGTTTCCACCTTTTCGGCTATGGTAAACAGAGCTTCTGTGAACATTTGTGTCCAAATGAATCCCTGTTTTCGATTCTTTGGGGCGCATACCTAGGAGTGGAGCTGCTGAGTCATACGGTAACTCTATAGTTAACTTTTTGAGGGATTGCCAGACTGTTTTTCAAGGCAGCTGCGCCCTTTTCCGTCCTCGCCGTCACCGTGTGAGGGGTCTAATTTCTCCACATCCCCGCCGACACTTCTTTTCCGCCTTTCTGCTTGTAGCCATCCTAGAGGGTGTGAAGTGCTATCTCTTTGTGGTTTTGATTTGCATTTCCCTCATGACTCATGACATGGAGCATCTTTTCCTTCACTGCATGCTATTGAACCAGAGGCAGGGCTTGGTTTGATTGCCCCGTCTGGGGTTGTCCTTCACCGGAAGATGCATCTAGAGAATGTGGTTCCTCCCCTTGGGACGCCCTTCATGTCTGGGGTGTGGGGTTGGCTTCCTGTGTCCTGTTTTACATCCATGTGTGGCAGTGGGACTGGAGCCCACCTTCCTCTGTTCAACACAGACAGCAGTCCCTGACTCAGAGTGAGAGCGAGTGAGAAAGGGGAGTGGCTAACAGGGTAGACTCTGAAACTGGATTGCAGGTGTTCCAGCACGGTGTGTGTGACCTTGGGCTTAACGAGTCAATGTCTCTGTGCCTTCGTTTCTTGTCTGCAACTGAGTTTATTAATAGTGACTGCCTCACAGGGTTGTTGTGAAGATTGGATGAGTTAATAAATGAAAGCCAGCGCTCAGTAAGTGTCTGCTGTTATCCTCGGCATTCTGTATTCCGGCTTCAGGGGGACACAGGCCATCAAGCTCCTGTTTGTTCTTCTGCTCTGCTCACTGGCCTCCTCCGAGTTCTTTACGGACCGTCTTCCATGTGAGCTACACAAGAACTTCTGTCTGTTATTTGTCTGCTTCAACTTTCAAAGCAAAAGGATCATGGTCTCAGTTAATAGGTCCCCTTGTATCCATGCAACGCTTTGATGAAACTCTTTAAAATCTGTGCACCTCCGATCATCAGACTCGGGGCCAGGAATGGAAGGAGTAGAATTTGAAAAACCAGTTTAGTCCCCCAGACCACAGCTGCCTGGGCACTGCGGGCAGAGAGGAAGACTTGCCTCTCCTTCCGCTCCACACCTCTGAATCCTGTCCTGTCCCCCAGGGGACCTCAGTCCTTTCGGCGCAAGACTTGACCAACGTAACCCCAACACTCCAGAAAATCCTTCTAGGGAAACCCCCCTCAAACCTTTCCTAAGAATGGCTTCCTCCACTTTCTCTGTGATTCCTTCAGCTCCCTTGATTTTCTCGTGCTCTCACTTCAAGTGTGAAAAATTGTGAAATCCTGGCAGGAACTCTTACTGTGGGGGTGAGAAGAAAGTCACCTGGAACTACTTCATCCATTTTTTTAATGTTTATTTATTTTTGAGAGAGAGAGAGGGGGAGACACTGAATCCAAAGCGGGCTCCGGGCTCCGAGCTGTCAGCACAGAGCCTGACTTGGGGCTGGAACTCACAGACCGTGAGAGCATCACCTGGGCCGAGGTAGGAGGCTTAGCCAACTGAGCCACCCAGGTGCTCCTACTTTATCCATCTTAAAGCCTGTGTTCCAGCCCCAATGAGGAAAAGCTGTTTTAAAGATGGTGGAAAACACTCTCGTCGGGAAAGGAAGCAGGACTTCAGTGCAGTGTGAGGAAGGAGGCAGAGGGAGTGTCACCCGTCCAGGCTAAAGAGGGCACCTCAGCCCTCAGTAGGCACCATTCATGCTCACGGTAGGACAGCTTCACCACGTAGGGCCCCTCATCCAACTGCAGGAACTTGGGCCAGGCCCTGAGAGCAAGGGCCCAGGTCCCAATCCTGGCTGCATTAATTGTAGCTCTGTTTTCCTTTGCTCAGCGGATGAATGAACTCGTTCTGTGATCAGCACGGGGCCACACAGGCTTTGACTGGCTGCACGAGATCTTTAAGCAGACCGTCCCAACGAATGACCCAAGAGAGTCCAGCCCACGTTCCTAATTCGGTGGAGAGGTATGAAAATCCAGCCTGGAGAACCCGAGCCCAAGGTAGGAAGATGCCTGGCCCTTCCAGGCCAGGCCTAAGATTTGCATGGTACCCCCTACTCTACTTTCTGAGAAGTTCCAGAACTTCTTCCCGGGATGCTCAGCAGTGTCTATGCATCTCCAGTTTGGTAAATCAAGGGTGGGGTTTGCAAAGACTGGAAACCCAAGTTTCCCAAGCTGCAAATTCAAGTTCTACTAGACCTCACCTCCACCTTACTGGTTCAGACTGGTGGACTGTTCAGCCTGCTAGTCACTGTTTTTCTCATGTTGTCTACAAAAATTACCAGTGAGAGGCTGCAGGCAGAGGTGGGGCAGGTGGGCACCATCACCCAGGGTGGGGGCTTCAGGAAAGAATATTGTACGGCTGTAGAATATTCCATTATATATTTTTATAGGTATGCTAATTTATCCATTCAACTGGCTATACGTATTATTTTTGCTTCTAGTTTTTGCTTATCTAAATGATGCTTTCTTGAAACATATTCCAAACAAGAATCATGCATTACATATCTCTTTATAGTATTTTATTTTATTTTTAAGTTTATTTATGTGTGTGTGTGTGAGAGAGAGAGAGAGAGAGAGAGAGAGCAAGCAGGGGAGGGGGCGGGGGTAGAGAGAGGATCCCAAGCAGGCTCCACGATGTCAGCACAGAGCCCAACATGGGACTCGAACTCACGAACTGTGAGATCATGACCTAAACCAAAACCAAGAGTCAGTGCTTATAACCAGCTGAGCCATCCAGGAGCCCCTTTTTATCTGATTTTAATCAAGAACAGCCCTTCACTTTTATCAAGACTTTCATAAAGCTAATATGCTTCCGATGGCTAGGCCAGTTGTCTTGAAAACTGTCCCAAATTCTGAATTTGTCTATTTTTTCTTCATGACTTGTTTGGTTCTGTTTCTTTAACTCTTCTTTTCTTGTAAAAAAAAAAAAATTAGGCCAAGAGGCTCATTTAAGTTCAGGTTAAGTATTTTGGATAAGGATGCTTCATAGGTGACGCTGTCTACTGAATACATTTATCACTTTAGAAGACATGAAACGTCAGGTGGTGCCATTACAACAGTTAAGGTGGCAGTGTGCTTGGTGACTGCCTGGAACACAGCAAACACAAAGTATTGTGTATAATTAACCCCATTTTACAGATGAAGACACTAAGACTCTTACATTTGCAGCTAACATTCTCAGGTAACCTAGCTTATGACTGACAAAACTGGGACTCAGACCCAGACCCTCTGATTCCAAATCCAGTCTTCTTTCCCTCCACTATCCAAATTCCTAGCTTCTTAGAACTAAAAGGTCCCTTGTAAGTCATTCATTCACTTATTAGTTCATTCAGCAAATAATTAGTGAAAGCTTACTAGGAGACGTTCAGGCACTATCCCAGGCACTGGGGAAACTTCAGTGACAAAAGTCCTCAGGGAGCTTACATTGTAGTGCAGTGAGACGGGCAGTAAACACAACATGTAAACATACATGATATGGAGGAAAATAAAGCAGAATCAGGGGAATGAGGTGGGTCCAACTGAGAAGGTGACTTTTCAGCAAAGATTTGCAGAAGGTGAGAGAGTGAGCCATGTTGAAATCTTAGAGGTAGACAGTTCTAAGCAAAGGAAACGGTGCAAAGGTCCTGAGGCAGATGTATGCTAGGCATGTTTGAGGAATATTGAGTAGTCCTCCTAGCCCTCAACCCTGAGCCTATCCAACAGAGGTATCCCATCACAGCTATTCATTGGACAGATATGTAGATTCAGAAACCTATTCCTTTGCTTCCTTAATAGTCCACGTATGGGTCTCCTCTCAAACTCCTGCAGGTGCATTTGTGTGTCCCTCTTGCCAAACAAAGGGTGCCTGAGGTCCAATCACAGACTGTGATTCTCTCACATGATGATCAGAGAGGAAAGGAAGAAGAAGAGCAAGGGAGCAGAGGAGGTAGGCACACATTTGGAGGTTGAAAGGTCAAAGTTTGGGGCCAATGGCATCTTGAGATAAAGTGTCATGATATTGTCAAGTTACTTTGAAATGGTTCTATAAGATAGATGGATAGGTGGATGAATGGATAGGTGGGTGGGTGGATGGATGGATCGATAGATAGATGTAAATAAAACCAGTATGAAAAAAGATCACAACTGTTGCAACTAGGTATACAGGTATTCGTTGTACTATATGTTTTTCAACTTTATGTATATTTGAAAATTTTCATAAAAAGGTAGGGAAAAGATTCTTTGGAACTTCTGTCTTACGCAGTGGCAGGGGTTAGGAAGAGGAACACCAGACGCCACACGTTGTGGTGTCTCTACATGTTGTCCCTCTTACCACATGGCCCTGGGCAGCCCCTTTGTGACTTCTGTAAAGTGCTATGGTCAGTGTGAGTTGATCTTTGCAATGTCCTTGAGGGGAGGGAGCTTTGTGTGGAGAAGAGACACTATTTGTAGATACGTTTAAAAAATTATACTTGGGCTGCCCGCGTGGCTCTGTTGGTTAAGCGTCCGACTTTGGCTCAAGTCATAATCTTGTGGTCCGTGAGTTCGAGCCCTCCACTGGGCTCTGTGCTGACAGCCCAGAGCCTGGAGCCTGCTTCAGATTCTGTGTCTCCCTCTCTCTCTGCCCCTCCCCTGCTTGCACTCTGTCTCTCCCTATCTCAAAAATAAATAAACATTAAAAAAAATTAAAAATAATTATATTTAATTTATTTAAGCAATACATTGAAAAATCCCCTAATTTTCCTTAAGTTTTTGAGTTCAGCTGACAACTCTCATTATTTTATTTATAAATCTAGTAAATTTTAATACTCACCCTTAAAGGGGCTTTTTTCATTTCATTAATTAAATCCCCTTACATACTTTTTTTTTTAATTTTTTTTTCAACGTTTATTTATTTTTGGGACAGAGAGAGACAGAGCATGAACGGGGGAGGGGCAGAGAGAGAGGGAGACACAGAATCGGAAACAGGCTCCAGGCTCCGAGCCATCAGCCCAGAGCCCGACACGGGGCTCGAACTCACGGACCGTGAGATCGTGACCTGGCTGAAGTCGGGCGCTTAACCGACTGCGCCACCCAGGCGCCCCATATCCCCTTACATACTTTTAATTGGATTTATAAATTTAATATATTTGGTTTTATTTATAAGCACTTCAAATACCTAACAATCAGAACATTGCCAGACGCTAAAACAATTCTAATAAGTGTAAGAAATTAAACTTAAAAATATAATGCATCTCAAGTTCTCATAAACATTCCAATATTGTTTACAAATCTTGTAAAATCACAAATCTAAACAATTACTCAGTTACACATTTTAAGTTGGAATCATGAGGCTGATATATTAGTCTTTAATGCCAGCTCCTCTTAAGTATTACAAACACTAAAAATGCCCAGTATACACAAATTGTTGCAAAACCTAATAGAAAAGTATTCTTAATTTGAACCCTTCCCAAGGTCAAAAGACAAGGTCAAAGGAAGCAGTAACGTTGAACCAAGCAAGTTGTAGTTTCCATTTCAGTAGCCTGAGATGATAGGGCCAAGAGAGATTTTTCTGTGGACATAGGATCCCGTTTCCCTCATGACACGCACCTACGAGTTGAACTGCTAGCAGGGACTCCGTGCTTTTAGAGGGGTTGGGATCTGCAGAGTTCAAGGTAAGCCATTACCCCAGTCTCCCATCTGGTCCGAGTCTGCAGCGCCCTCTGCTCGGGTTGCTCCACCTTATTTATTTATTGCCTGATTCTGCTCAGAATCCCCCAGCCCCACATGTTATCCTTGTCTAGTAGGACCACAACTTTTAGAGCTATGTAATGACACCTAGTTGGATTCTGTACTTCTCCTATGGCATTGGCTAGCTCCACATGTGGCCCACAACAGTCACGGTGGAGACTGGAGCCCTGTCCCTACTTATGGCCACCAGTAGGACAGACGTGGCTGTACAATGTCCCTGGGAGAGGGACACAGGCCTCTTCTACACTCAAATCCTAAAACACTGTCTTACCTGTTGCTACTTCCCCAGGGCTCTGCATGGAGGAGGAGGGACTCCTTGTCCAGGGACCACAGAATCTATATTCTCTGTCATGTCTTCTCATCCATCTTTCTCCTCTGGGCCCTCCCAGCCCTGGGGCACGTAGTTATCTTCATGGTGTAAGAGTAGGTGGGATCACTTTCCCCTCTAAACCTCCTGATCCCAAAGACTTAGTCTGGGCCTCTCTGTTCTTCTAAGGAATTTTTTAGAGTTTGTAGGGTTTTAGAAGGTAAACACAAAAAGAGACCATGCATTTCTTTTCTTTTTTATTCATCTTCGACATTTAGAAACCTGAAGTATTTCAAGCATGCAAGAAAGAATAAAAGGCAGTCTAGAGAACATCCAGTGGTCCACCACGCAGTGTGGTAGAGCTTAGCACTCTTCTGTACTTATTCGAATACATAGACTTAGAAAGAAAGAAAAACATGATACAGTTGAAGCCCCTGTAGTCAGATCCAATTCTTTTTCCTTCCCTGAGATGAGCACTATCTGGAATTTGGTGCTTAACATTTCATGTGTGTTTCTATACCTTTATTTAATATGTGCATCCATCAATAAACATAAAATACTTATGTGTGTTTTTGAACGGCAAATAAATGACATCATATAATGTATCTTTCTGCAATTTACCTTTTGTATTCAACGGTACACTCTGAGATTTATCCTAGTGGATGCGGATAGCAGTAGCTCATTCTTTTTTTTTCCACTGCCTTGTAATAATCCACTGAATGATCGTATCACAATGTGTCCATTCTCCTCTTGATGGACATTTTGGTTGCTTCTAATTTGGTCATGCAAATGTACTACAATGGACATTCTTGTTCGGATGTTTTTGTGAGCACGTGTGAGAATTTCCCGAGGCTTCCTATCTATGGTGGGGATGGGGGGTAATGAGGCGTGTATGGCTTCAGGTTTGCTGGGAATATCAAGAGGTTGTACCCTCCCGCCAACCGTTATAAGAGTTCCTGTTGCTTCACCCCCTGGACAACCATTTGTAGTGTTAGATGTGTTTCCTTTTTGCCAGTATGGTAGACGTGCAATGATATCTCTTTGTGGTTTAAATGATTTTTCCCTTATTACCAGTGAGAATGAGCATTTGTTTAGAACTTTTCCTGCATAGTATTCTAGTCTGCGGCCCCCTTCCCCTGTGGTTGGAGGAGGATCCAATCACCACTGCCACCACATTGCCTCTCCTGAGTATCCCCAATTTGTCAACCCTGCACTGTCCCCAGCAAAGCTTCATTCTCCTGATTCTCCATAACCAACCCGGGAATCTTAGATGAAGTTCACTCATCTGGACTATCCTCAGCCTGGAGGGCTTGGTACTTGTGTGCAAAGTCCTTTTATGTCCAGCCCGTGTGTTTTGTTTGGATACCAGTACCAGGCTGGAGCCACCTTTGTGGAATGAACACTGCAAATCTGGACACTCTGCCTCTAGACCTGTGGGGACTTCCTCCCCTCTAAAGGCCATGATTCTAAATACACCAGACTCTCGATATTCCCTGAGGATACTCAAAGACTTGCATGTAACTCTAATTAGTAAATACCATCACATTTTTATACCTATTGACTTTATGGATCCCCTTACCCCTGACCAGGATGATTTTATTCACAAAGACACAAAATGGTGTTAGAATTTCTATTTCTCTTTTATCATAATATATAAAGAGCATTAATGCCACATAAGTGAAGGAATCTGGCTGGCCTCTGGTCTTCCCTCTAGGCCCAAGGACTCCATCACGTGTATCAGCCAGCTTCTTGGCTTGCAGAATTGAACTTGGGCCCCAGCAAATTTTAAATGCTGGTATATCATGGAACTTTCGGATATTGCATGTATTTCGCAGACATGAATGGAAATCTTAGATGTTAAAAGTTTATTAAACACGGTCATCTATTTTTTAAAAAATTTTTAATGTTCATTTATTTATTTTGAGAGAGAGACAGAGAGAGAAAGCATGTGTGAGCAAGGGAGGGGCCGAGGGAGGGAGGGAGAGAATTCCAAGCAGATAGCACACTGACAGAATGGAGCTCAAACTGGGGCTTGAGCTCGTGAACCATGAGATCATGACCTGAGCTGAAATCAAGAGTCAGACGCTCAAACCAACTGAGCCACCCAGGTGCCCCTCATTTACTCATTTTTAAAAACAGCTTTATTGAAATACAATTTATATACCATACAATGTACCCATTTAAAGTATATAATTCAATGGTTTTTAGTGTATTCACAGTTGTGTATCCGTGACTACAGCCAATTTTAGAACATTTTCATCATCCCAAAAAGAAACCCTGTATGCTTTAGCTATCACATCCCTACTCCCCATCCTCACTCCCAATCTTAAGCTTTCCATCTTCTTTTAAAAATTTTTTAATGTTTTTATTTATTTTTGAGACAGAGAGAGACAGAGCATGAGCAGGGGAGGGGCAGAGAGAGAGAGGGAGACACAGAATCTGAAACAGGCTCCAGGCTCTGAGCTGTCAGCACAGAGCCCGACATGGGGCTCGAACTCACAGACTGTGAGATCATGACCTGAACTGAAGTCGGATGCTTAACCGACTGAGCCACCCAGGTGCCCCTTAAGCTTTCCATCTTTACAGATCAACTTTCCATCTTTACAGATTTGCCTATTCTGGACATTTCCTAGAAATGAAATCATCTAATATGTTGTCTTTTGTGATTGACTTCTTTCACATAGCACTGTGTTTTCAAGACCCACTCGTATCTTGTACAACATATTTGTTGAGGGAGGTCTGTGTTGTTTCCACTTTTGACTATTGTGACTAGTAGTGTTATGGACATTCATGTACAAGTTTTGGTATGAATACCCTTTTCTAATTCTTTGGGGTATATACCTAGAAAGTATATATGCTGGGTCATATGGTAGTTCTATGTTTAACTTTTTGAGTGAACCTCCAGTTTCCCTCAGGAGCTGTACCATTTTGCATTCCCACTGGCAATGTACAAGTGTGCTGATTTCTTTACACCCTCACCAACATTTATTTTGTTTAAAAAAAATATTATAGCTATTCTAGTGGATGTGAAATAGTATATTTTTTTTAATGTTTATCTATTTTGAGAGAGAGAGAGAGAGAGAGAGAGAGAGAGAGAGAGAATGTGCACAAGCAGGGAAGGGGCAGAGAAAGAGGGAGAGAATCCCAAGCAGGCTCCATGCTGCTAGCACAGAGCCTGACACGAGCCTCAATCCCATGAACTGTGAGATCATGACCTAAGCCAAAATCAAGAGTGGGATGCTTACCCAACTGACCCACCAAGGCGCTGCTTGAAGAGGCATCTTACTATGGTTTTGATTCGCATGTCTCCAATAACTAATGTTGAATATCTTTTCATAGGCTTGTTGGCCATTTTTAGATCTTTGGGAAAATGTCTATTCAAGTTCTTTGCTCATTTTTAATTTTAATTTTTTAGTTTTTATTTAAATTCCAGTTAGTTAACATACAGTGTAACATTTGTTTCAGGTATACAATTTAGTGATTCAACACTTAGACACAACACCTGGTGCTCATCACAAGTGCCCTCCTTAATCACCATCACCTAAATTTACCCATCCCCCTGCCCACCTCCCTTCTGGTAACCATCAGTTTGTTCTCTATAGTTAAGAGTCTGTTTTCTTGGTTTTCCTCTCTCTTTTTTCCCCTATGATTGTTTGTTTTGTTTATTAAATACCACATATGAGTGAAATCATATATTTGTCTTTGACTTATATACTTAGCTTAATATATGCTTAGCATAATACTATCTAGCTCCTTTCACAGTATAGCTAATGGCAAGATTTCTTTCTTTATGGTTGAATAATATTCCAGTGTGTGTGTGTGTGTGTGTGTGTGTGTGTTTCACATCTTCTTTACCCTACAATCCAGCAGTTGCACTACTAGGTATTTACCCAAAGAATACAAAAGTATGAATTCAAAGGAACACATGTACCCCAATGTTTATAGCAGCATTATCAACAATAGCCAAATTATGGAAAGAGACCAAATAAATGTCCACCAATTAATGAATGGATAAAGAAGATGGGGTGTATGCATACAATAGAATATTGCTCATTTTTTAATTGGACCGTTTGGCTTTTTGTTATTGAATTGCATGCGTTCGTTCAATAAACACTTTCTGAGCATGCAGCAGGTGTGAAATAATGGCACTTGGGAGGAGAAATACAAAGATGGATTAGGGAAGATCCCCACCTTCTAGTTGCTCTCAGGAGGGATGTGAATGGTGACCGCCCCCCGCAAGGACTCGGGCCTTTGAGAGTTCAGCAGAGGGAAGGAGACTGCACTTCTGGAGGGGCTATTTTGGGGTCCCTGAAGGGAGTTAAGACTTGAGGCAGAGCCAGGAAAAAGGGAGTCGAGTGAGCTCAGGGGCCGATGTTAGAGGTGGGAAAACAGTAGGAATGTCCTGGCCAGAATTAAAAAAATCTCCAGGGAGATAGTAAATCCAGGAGAATTCCGGGAATGGAGGTGAGGAAGGCATGTGAGTGAGAAGAATATACACGAATGAGATGACACACAATTAGAAACTGACCAGGTCAAGCAAGAGGAGAAGCGGGAAGAAGAAGAGGAAGAATGGGAAGTTTCACCCAGGGATTCTAACTGCATGGATCCGCAGTAGTGGTCTGGCTAGAATTGTCCCCAGATGCAGCAACAGGGGGCTAGTCTCGATTTTTTCTAGGCTGCTGTTACTCAGGTATGTGATTGGCTGAGAAAAGGCAGCCTGAAGACCTTGGAGCCTGGAGCCTGTTTCTTACTAGGTGACATCTGTGTTGGCACCAGGGCTGGTGTGCAGAGTCTGGGACTACCAGTAACTTGCCCCCTGCCTTTGGGGTCTCCTTTCAGTTTCCCTGAGCCCACAGCCAGCTCTGTGGACTGCCCTGTGGGCCGTCAGTTGCCCCCACCCAAGGCCTCAGCCTCATGGTTTCTTCTCGGGTCATTTACAACTGAAGTGAAGGATCAGAAGACTCTTGGAAACAGTCATTCTGGCCTCCATTACTTTCCACCCCAGGCCAGTTAGAGAGCTGGCTCCCCATGGGATGAACTCCTTCCTTAGCTTTGGCAGGAAGACAAGAGTCCAGTGCATTAACTCACGTGCCCTGAGTGCCTACTGGGTGCCAAGCACTCCAGGGGGAAGAAAACCAAGATGCATCCCTGATTCAAGGAAAGCGTCTGGTCCAGCCAGGATCAAATACACCATGAGGCATAAACAGCAGCTCCGCTCCCAGGGTTGCTCAGAACTGAGTGCCCCTCGGGACTGAGGAGTGTTGAACTGGGAACAGTCTACAGCCAGGCAGCCCTTTTCTTTTTTTTCTTTTTTTTTTTTAATTTTTTTTTAATGTTTATTTATTTTTGAGACAAAGAGAGACAGAGCATGAACGGGGGAGGGGCAGAGAGAGAGGGAGACACAGAATCCGAAGCAGGCTCCAGGCTCTGAGCAGTCAACACAGAGCCCAACGCGGAGCTCGAACTCACGGACCGTGAGATCGTGACCTGAGCCGAAGTCGGACGCTTAACTGACTGAGCCACCCAGGCGCCCCAGGGAGCCCTTTTCAAGTAACATCTCATGAGACTGGAGTTCTAAGGGACATACCTGGGTGCTATATTTCCTTATGTCCATACTCGGCATTATGTATGGGGTGCAGCCTGCAAGCTGGAGAAGCCGTGGTAAGTCAGGGCAGGCACTGCTAGTCACTTGGAAGGTGCATGTGGCATTGAACTGTACAGCATTCACAGAGAAATCATTCCCTGGGAGCAGCTGACCTTCAGTCCTGGTCACCTCCGCATCCTCAGTGCCCTGCATGTGGCATCAACTCCTAGTATTTGTCTTATGATTTCTTCCCCTCTTGCCACAGGCAAGGATGACATTAGGTAAGGAGACCGTCTGCTATGGCTAATTAAGGATGGACCACCACCTTCTCAATAGTGGTCCCAAAGTCCAGACCATTCTAGGATTTTTGTGTGTTTAAGGTTGGATAATATTCCATATGTGCACACACCACACTTCATCCATCCATCTGTCAATGGACATTTGGGTGGCTTCCACTTTTGACTCTTGTAAATAATGCTGCTATGAACAAGGGTATACAAACACCTCCAGACCAATGCTTTCAATTCTTTTGGGTATATACCCAGAAGTGGAATTGTTGGATCATATGGTAATTCAATGGTTAATTCTTTGCGAGACTACCATTCTGTTTCCCGTAGTGGCTGCACTGTTGTATATTCCCACCAACAGTACACAAAGGTTCTGGTCTTATAAATAGCTGTTCTTTAAGACTGGAGTGTGTTCTCTGAACAGATCTCACTTGGAGTTGGAAATCTAAAACCTTTTTCTTTTTCTTTTCTATCTTCTGCCTCCCAAATTTTCCAGTGTGTAACTGGTTTGATTTCAAATGAATCGGATTTTAGGGGTCTGATACAATAAGAAAACACTAGAAACTCTAGGGGCTAGTTAAGAAATCTACCTCACCCCACACGTCTCCACTGCCAGGGAGAGTCTGGTGAGTTCTGCAATTATGTGTATGTTTCTCTAGTCCTCCATAACCTCATCCTTTCCTCGAGCTTTTTTAAAGCTCAAAAGCTTTCCTTTTTTAAATTACTTGATCCCCCCCCCAATACCTAAAATACTTCTTCCCTTCTAAGGTATATCATTTTGGGGGGGCCTGGGTGGCTCTGTTGGTTAAGCATCCAACTTCGGCTCAGGTCATGATCTCAAAGTTTGTGAGTTGGAGCTCTGCATCGGGCTCTGTGCTGACAGCTCGGATCCTGGAGCCTGCTTCGGATTCTGTGTCTCCCTCTCTCTCTCCCCCTCCCCTGCTTTCTATCTCAAAATAAACATTTAAAAATTTTTTAAAAAATCATTTCGAATTGATATTTCTTCATTGAAAATACACCCAAAGTGCCCAAATTGCATAAACTTCTTGTGTGGCTCACTGAACTAAAACCTAGAGACGTGAGTGAAACTTGTTCCCAAAAGCTGAGTCCCAGAGAGAGAAGTCTGGCCAATCCCTCTTCTCCAGAACGCGCTCTCCTGCATCTGTAGCAGGTAAGGAGAAATGGTTCTCGGGCTTTCCGCTGGCTGCTGGAATGTCTTCAGGGACAGACTCCAGGCCGTGGAGCAGGAAGTCTGAGCAGCTGGAGGAACAGTGGTTAGGGAATCTCCCCCCAGGGCTGCAGCTTTTGCTGCATCTAGTTCCTTCCGTGACAGTCGTATTCATTTCTTCACTCCCTGGCCAGGTTCTGTGTTTCCTAGCTCTCAGTCCACAAGGGCCTCCCTCTGCTTCAGGAATGCGGAGGGCAGAGCGTTGAGCTCCAGAGGCCGTCCTGAGAAAGACC
>NW_024412406.1:11624100-11658388 GCF_014898765.1 Herpailurus yagouaroundi
TTCTTTCTTTCTTTCTTTCTCTATCACCTATCTCTACTTATTTTCTTTTTCCCAAAAGATAAGCTTTCCATGGTCAATTCCAGCTGGAAGAAAATGATGCTATAGGGGTCAGATTAAAGTTCTCTGTGTCTGCCTCACTGTGCATTGTTTCTAGGACCAGACTAACTTGTTGTCTCTCTCTCTCCCCAAGATGACCAGATATTCTGAGGGGCTGCAGAACCGGTACCGGGGCGGGGTGGGGGGGGAGGGTACCTTACAAACTTTTCTGGTCTTCAGTAACCTCTGCATACAGGTGATGTTGTGAGAGAAAAGACTCCAAGGACGCATGAATAGAAATTTCCTTTGTCCTCATAGTTCTTTCAGAAGCAACAGAACAGGGGGAAAATCCTTTAGTGCAGAAAAGACTTGGAAAAGTCCCTTTCTATTTCACAGATGAGATCACCAGGTGTTATGTGACGAGCACAAAGGTCACGCAGGTCAACTTTTTTAAAAAATTTACTTTTTAAGTTACAATCAAGTTAGTTAGCATATAATGTGCAATAATGACTTCAGGAGCAGAATCAAGTGATTCATTCCTTTCATATAACACCCAGTGCTCATCCCAGCAAGTGTCCTCCTTAATGGCCCTTACTCATTTAGCTCATCCTCTCACACCAAACCCCTCCAGCAACCCTGTGTGTTCTCTGTAGCTGAAAGTCTCTTATGTTTTGTCCCCCTCCCCGTTTTTATTTTTGCTTCCCTTCCCTTATGTTCATCTGTTTTGTATCTTGAATTCCAAATGAGTGAAGTCATATGATACTTGTCTTTCTCTAATTTCGCTCAGCATAATACCCTCCAGTCCCATCCACGTAGTTGCAAATGGCAAGATTTTGTTCTTTTTGATTGCTGAGTAATACGCCATTGTTTATATATACCACATCTTCTTTATCCATTCATCCATCGATGGACATTTGGGCTCTTTGCATACTTTGGCTATTGTTGATAGTGCTGCTATAAACATGGGGGTGCATGTGTCCCTTCAAAACAACACCCCTATATCCCGTGGATAAATGCCTAGTAGTGCAATTGCTGGGTCGTAGGGTAGTTCTATTTTTAGTTTTTCAGAAACCTCCATACTGTTTTCCAGAGTGGCTGCACCAGCTTGCTTTCCCACCAACAATGCAAAAGAGATCCTCTTTCTCCACATCCTCGCCAATATCTGTGGTTGCTTGAGTTGTTCATGTTAGCCATTCTGACAGGTGTAAGGCGGTATCTCATGGTGGTTTTGATTTGTATTTCCCGATGATGAGTGACATTGAGCATCTTCTCATGTCTGTTGGCCATCTGGATGTCTTTTTTGGAGATGCAGATCAACATGTATTGAGCATCTACTGTGTGCACTTAGCATTATATGAGGGGTAGGACTGGAACCATATGGAGCCACGTGGGAAGAATGAAACAGGACACTTGTTAGATGTACAAATAAGTCATTGCAACACACCGTGTGTACACTATTTTATTTACATATATATATATACATATGTATGTGTATACATATATGTGTGTGTGTGAGTGTATGTGTGTATATATATATATATATATATATATATATACACACACACACATATATAAAATTTGCCCCAATTCCTGGCACAGAGCCCCTAAAACCCTCGGAATCTCCTGAGTAATGAGTGTCTTTTGGTATTCATAAAAGCCTTTTTCCACCATACCTGAGATCCTGCTAAGGAGGTGACACGGGGTGGGCATGCGGCTAGTTTCAAGGGAGAGGCTGGCCACACTTAGAGGGTTGGAATTTGCTACCACCCCTCCTCCCAACCTCCAAGGTGGGGAGAGGGGATGGAGGTTGAGTTCATTCACCAGTGGCCAGTGGTTTAATCAACCAAGTCTAGGTAATAAAACCCCTATAAAAAACTCTTGACCTATGAGATTTGGAGAGCTTGCGGGTAGGTGAACACGTTGAGGTGCCGGGAGGGTAGGTGACTGGGGAGGGTATGGAAGCTGTGTGCCACGTCCCCTACTCCCCTATGTACCTCTTCATCTGGCTGGTCCTTTGTATCTTTTATAACAAACTGTAATCATGAGTACAGTGTTCACCTGAGTTCTGAGTTGTTCTAGCAAATTATCAAACCTGAGGCAGAGGTTGTGGAATCCCCCCAATTTATAGTCAGCTGAGCAGATGTGTGGGTAGCTTGGGGCCCCCATCTGCAAATGGTGTCTGAAGTGGGGGCAGTCTTACGGGACTGAGCCCTTAACCTGTGGGGTTTGCACCGACTCTGACAAGTGTCAGAACTGAGGGGCGCCTGGGTGGCTCAGTCGGTTAAGCGTCCAACTCTCGATTCCGGCTCAGGTCGTGATCTCACGGTTCGTGAGTTTGAGCCCCACATTGGGCTCTGTGCTGACAGTGGGGAGCCTGCTTGGGATTCTTTCCCTATCTCTGTCCCTCCCCTGCTCGTGCTCTCTCCCTATAAATAAGTAAACAAACAAACATACTTGAAAGAATTGAATTGTAGGACACCCAGTTGGTGTCCGAGAATTGAGAATTATTGGAAAAACCAAACAGTATCATAAGCCAGGACTCTCAGATCAGTAGTGCCCACCACCACCACCACTGTTAGACCGGTAGGCTGAACTGTTAAGGTGTTTGTTGTAGGTCAAAGATAATTGAAAGCAGCAAATCAACCCAATGCAATCTCTAACATTCACAATTTGTGGGAGACACAGGACTCAGTGCTTTACGTGCGTCCTCTCATATACCCCTCAGAATACTCTTTACATGGGTCCTGCTATCATGGCCAATTTACGCACATGGAGACTTCTGGAGGTGTGGCTGTAGGCCTTGAGGATGTGCAGCCTAGGGCTGCCTTAGCCAAGTATCGCAAACCGGGTGGCTAAAAGTATAGAAGCTTACTTTCTCACCGTTCCAGAGGCTGGAAATCTGGAATCAAGGAGTCGACAGGATTGATTCCTTTTTGCGGGCTCTGAGAGAGAATCTGCTCCTTGCTTCTTCCTTGAGTGCCTTCCTTGAAGGCACCCCGTGGTGCCCCTTGGCTTGTAGCTGCACCTCTCCAATCTCCGCCTCTCTTTCCATGGTGTTCTCCCTGTGTGTTTCTGTCTCTCTTAGGAGGATGCCAGTGGTTGGACTTCAAAATGACCTCCTCAGGATTAGACTAAAAAGACCCTATTTCCAAATATGGTCACATTTACAGGAAGTGGGGGGATAGGACATCAATGTTCTCTCTTTGAGGAGGATATGTTTCCATCTGTAGCACTGAGCTCTTAAATGGGAACTCTACAGTTGCGGGATGGATGCTATGTGCCTGTGTCGGGGCCAGGACTCCCGCCTGCCTGTTGGCCTGTTGGGCCACATAGGCCCTGCATAGACCCAGGCTGGCTGGGGCCAGGATGGTGGATCCAGGCACCTCCATTGCGGGGGGGGAGGAGAGGCCTGCCGAGTGGCGTCCAGGTGGACCACCCACGATGTGTGTGCAAGGCAAGGGGGCATTTTTTGTGGCCGCTGCGAACACATATCTCCCTGCAGCATGGTTTAAATCACCTTGACAGGAAAACCTCAAACTTGGAATCTGGGCTGAAGATGCTTTGTTTTTCTTGCTAATCAATTCTCTTGCTTTTGGCTGGTGGTTAGAAAGGTTTCAACGATTATAGCTAAAAAGCTTGTTAGAAGCTCCTGGAAGACACCATGTAAACGCTCTACAGGAATGAAGCAAGTTTGATGAGAAATAATTACTGAGTAGGATTCTGGATGATGTGACTGCACATTTTCAACACTTTCCCGAAAAGATAGCTAGTCATGAATGTGGTACGTGCTTTGAAGTAACTAGCGGAATGTCATGTAGGAACTGCAAGGTCCAAGAGTCCTAATAAATAACACCCAGGACTGTGGTCACACACATCACTCTGCCTGGCATCTCCAGGGAGTGCTGGCAAGCGCAGATGATGTCCATCTTGACCTTAGGGACATGACCAGAGCAGCTCTTGGCTTGGGCTGAGTTCAGTACTTGAGAGAACCAGATAGGAGACCGGCTGGCTGAGCAGACTGATAGAAGTTAGTCCTGTCCCATCTTTTTGGCAAGTAAAGAGAGTTCATTTGAGCTAACATGTATCCACTCGGTGATACTTGAAATGCACTTTGTTTTTCTCTGGGCTCTCATGAAACACTGCACATTGAAGTAAGTCATGCTTCTGAGGCCAAGCAAACAAAACTGCCAAACAACGGTTTCCAGGTTTCACTTAGGAAGAAATTTTCCTTTGGTCATTTAAACAATGGATTCAGTTACTAGAAACCCGAGTGCACGTTTAAAGACCCCATGTGCTATCTGTTAACGCTGGCCTTCACCTTTTGGGCCTCTGCCCCAGGGCTGGCCACACAGATGCTTTTTCTTGGGCCAGACTGAGGTTTCTTAAGTGTGACTCAGGCTGGAGATTAGGTCCAGGCAGAAGAGATAATTGTTTCTAGTCTGGTTTCTTCTAACTTTTCTCCAATGTCACCTTTTAAGACTTTTCCTTCAGCTGCCCCCTCACGTTCCCCAAGCTTTAGTCCCTGGCCCTTCTCATTCTGTGCTCCCCCCACCCCCACCCCACTTCACTGCACAGCTTCTTTGCAGAGGACTCCAGAATCTTGGCACCGATATCTTTCTGATGTCCACCTGTCTGTCAGGGACTGTCACCCAGCACCTCAAATGTAGCACTTTTAAGATCAGATTCACTGTCTGTTCTGTGGCTCCCCCTTAAATCCAACCCGGTTCACGCGGAGCCATTCCTCAGTCATTGAGCTTAAAGTGGAATCTCTTGTGCCGTCAGCTGTTAAGCCTTCCAACTCTCACTCCACAGACTCTTGAGGCCCCCTCTTCCTTTACATGCTCAGTGCTTCTCAGCCTTTTACAGTAGCCTCTCTCCTAATTGGTCCCCCAGCTTCCTGTATTCCAAAAGTCTTTATTGCACCTGAATTACTCTGCTCATGCCCTTTCCTGCTTAAAAGATGAAACAAAACGAAACAGAACTTCTTAGGGGCACCTGGGTGGCTCCAGTCGGTTAAGCTTTGGAGTCTTGATTTCGGCTCAGGTCATGATCTCACGGTTCATGGGGTCGAGCCCTGCGTCAGGCTCTGCACTGACAGCATGGAGCCTACTTGAGAGTCTTTCACTCTGTCTCTGCCTCTTCCCCACTTTCCCTCTCTCTCAAAAATAAACATTAAAAAAAAAAAAACTTCCTAGGGCTTCCTTCTTCTCCACCCTCATCCTGGAAAAGAGGCTATTCTCAGGATGGGACCTACGTAGGGGATGTGTGGCATTCTCCTCATGGGTCCCGTTTCGGGCACGATGAATATAATTTTTCCTTTTCAACTTCTGGGCCTTTCCTGACTTTTCCTTGGAAAATCCAAGCTCCCAGTCTCATCTCCATCTGCTGAGTCCCCAGTCTTCCAGGCTTCTCTCAATTGCCACCTTGCTGAGGACTTGTCACACTTGGAGGCTTCATTTGTGTCATACTCACACAGTTACTGGTTATCTGAACTTGTGAGTCAACTACAAGCTCCTTGTGTCCCCGGGATGGGTCCTTAGGCTTAGTAGATGCCTGGTGTACTTGCTAAACTGTGGGCAGACGCCCAGTCCTGCCCCACCCCCACCGGCCCTGCGTCCCGGCCTGTCTGACCCATCCCAGCCTTGCTTTCCCTCCTCTTGTTAATCAGACACAGGCAATAAATTTGGCATGGAAAGAACTACCCTCCTCCCCCAAACCCCACTGACTTTAAATCTTATTGGAGGCAAAAGCGAATTTCCAAGATTCAGATCAACACCAATTTAGAATTATTTCTGCCAGTTGGAAAAAGAAAACTTTGAAAATGACATTTGGCTTTTTTTTTTTTTTACTTGGGAAAAATATGAAAGCTCTAGCCTTTCAAGGAAACAGGATACTTACGCCGCATGCACATGCACACACACACACACACACACACACACCCCAGCCCAGCTTTATGCAGTTCAATCCTGTCAAGCTAATCTAATCTTTTGTGACAGAGCAGCAGACCCGCTAGACCAAGGCAGGAAACAATAGTTGGGATTTATCTTTGCCGGCTTTAAAACTTTTGATTCCTAGGTTCCACTCAATATGATTATCATTAGACTGGTTGAAAGGTTGGCAGGGGGGTGGCGGTGGGGAGGAGGGCACAAAGCAGTTATAGCTAAGGGAAAGAAGTGGTACCCTGGGTGTCAGGCTTGAGCCCAGGGGCCCTGAACATTGGCCTGAATGGGCCAGATGACAGAAAAGAGACCACAAGGTCAGCCTGAATGTCGAGGCAGGTGGCATAGATTGATAATCGGCCGGAAACGTAACTTAGGTGATTACTGACCAACGTGATCAACGCTAGTATGTAGGTCTGACTAGGGGAGGGTTCTCATTCAGGGAGAACAACAGGCATGGTCAACGTGGCATTATAGAAGAATGGATACTGGGGTGAAGAAGTACAACATGTAGCAATCTTATCGTCCTAGACTTGCATTAACCTCTATCCCCTTCCAAACGCCACAGCTCAAGACAGGAAAGAGAATTTGGACGGCATTCACGGGAGAGCCACACAACTAATTTAACTGGGCCTGGACTAGGGAATTGAAGATTCCTACAAAAAAGTTCAATGAATTAGGTTTATTAAACTTAGAGATGGACAAGCTTAGAAGGCCAGTACCAAACGAAAATAGATATAGGTTTAAATTATAACACATGAGAATAAAATTAAATGTAAGTAAGACTTTCCTTAGTCTTGAAACCAATAAATGGGTCGTGACAGTAGCATGGATTTCTCTAGGCTGGTTTGAGAGTGCCCTGGGCTGGCTGGGAGGACCTGGACAAACTGAGAATATCTGTCTCTACCCCCCACAGTGTTAGGAAGCATTGCTTCCACTCCAACTGCCTCAAATGTTATAATGGTCTCAGGCGTCAGTGTCGTTTCCTTTTTCAGAGAATTTCCAACATAAATGAAGCTATTCCTTAAGACCAGCGCTGGGAATGCCCGCAGTGAGCTGGACTTTCCTGTATGTGATTACAGTGCTGACCTGATCCACGGAGCAAACTCATGGCAAATGGGATGCTGTCTTCCCACTTTCAGTGCGAACAAGCCCCTGATGAAGTATCTCATCTGAGGAGACGGTAAGAATAGAAACTTGAGTGCACGGCACCCTGAGTTGTTAATGGCGGTACGTGAACATTACCCCATTCAAACGTTTCTTCTTTTAAGTGTGATCTGGCATGAGTAAAAAAGGGGACGCAATGATTTTCTCTACAATATTACTGATAACTAATAATCACAGTCCATTGCACATGTAGGTTAATTCTTTAAATTTAATCAGTCCTTTATAAAACGTCCCAATTAGTAAAAGATGGCTTATTTTAATAGCCTTAAACATTGGTCGCTATTTAAACAAGACATTCTAAAAAAAAAAAAAAAGGCAATCACATAATAGTTTATAGTAATTTACAAGTGGATGGTATACATTTAGATACAGAGGTAGAGGTCCACTTTAACAACATTTCACTAATACACATTTACCAAATTCAAGGCACAAAATAGTTTGCTTTACAAAAAAATACTGTAAAAATGTCAATTGCTGTTCTACAATGTGAATAAAACTTTCAGAAGAATCTTTACACCCTTCCATACGTACTCCATAGAATATGGTTTTTCCCCCTCAGTAATCATAGTTGGCACAAAAATGGGGACTTTTTTTTTAATGCGGAAGTTCCCAATTTTAGGAACTGTTTCTTTGCAGAGCTGCTATGTATTCTAGATAAAAGTCCACTCAGAGAAATGAAACACAGCAACTTCCTGAGGAAAGGGCACTTTCTGTATGCAGCAAAATTCACAGGTAGAAAATGTATGACCTTTGTGAATAACTAGGTCTCCAGAGTAATAGATCCTTAAGGGAAGATTTCAGAGATAAAATTAAAAATCCGGCTAATACTTCAGTCATTATGACTTTAAGAAAGAGACCTGATCACCTTTACTGTAATAATCAAACATCATTTACTTCAAATTGGTGGAGATTTCAAAATTCCTTTTCAAAAGAGCTGTACACACAAACACCACGAAAAGCCACACAGGCTTTGCAAAACTGAAACTTATAAAACATGAGAAAATAGAGCACTATCAGTCCTTGAAGTTGCAAGGGCGTCAATTGGCTAGAGTTTAATTACAAGAATTAATAAACTCCATGGAGATTAAAAAAAAAAAAAAACCCACACGGCTGAAACACACTGTTGTTATCATCTCTAGACTTTCTGCTCATTAAAAAAAATAATGGTAGCCTGGAGATGTCACACAGTGCTTGTCTAAAAGATTTGACAGGTTTTAGGGTTCGGCCGAAAAGGAGCCTGCTGGCAACAAGGTAAGCTCACTTTTGCTGATCACATTTTCCAAGTATTCTAGTCGGTTAATTTACACTTTATTTTTTAAAAAGTTGATTTTAAAAAAAGTCAACATGGATTTGGAATCCAGAGAATGTCAATAATGCTGATGTAGATAGGACTGAAATACCTTGATCGTCTTCTGATAGAAATGATATTCCATACAAAAAAGATCGATTCTCAGATTCCATTTTTTGCTTCATTATTGTTTGTGGCTTGTTTTCTTTGAGCGATAAATGGGTACATACACTTGTCTGCTCCTAGGAACCGATACATGCACACGACTGCTTCAAAAGGGAGGATGCTGAAAAGGGAAAGGGGGCTATTAGCAAACGTGTGACGTCTCATGTGAAGTTATAGGGGTGGGGCGGGCATGAGACAGACGCAGTGCACCAGGGAACCCCACCCGAGTTACCTCTTCATGAACGTCACGATGTACATGAGGCGGGGGGTGCAGATCATGGGCTGGTCGGTGAGGATGGCCTTCATGGCCTGCTTCACACAGTAATCCGGCTTCAGAGGGGGCAGAAAAGGCTCAATTTCTTTCCTGGAAGTTATACATTAGAAAAATGAAATTAACGCAAAGTAGGGAAGACTGGAAATACACATCCAAACATTAATAACGGCGTTATCTAACATAGGTTCATTTTGTTTCCTTCATTGTGCTTTTCTGTATTTTCCACAATTTCTTACTATGAATACATTTTATTTGCATAGTCTGGAAAACGAGCTAAAAAAAAAGCAAAATCAGTCTGCTTTTCTCTAAAATGAGAATTTTCGTGTTTTTAAAATGCCTTAAAATGTATTTCATATTATTTTTCTATTTTTTTTCAATAGAAAAAGAAGAGAGTGTTTGGCATAACACTCAACCCAAACATTATGCCATACTTTTTATTTATTTCTAATATATTTTTTTTAACATTTATTTTTGACAGAGACCAAGCACGAGTGGGGGAGGGGCAATGAGAGAGGGAGACACAGAATCCAAAACAGACTCCAGGCTCTGAGCTGTCAGCACAGAGCCCAGCGTGGGGCTAGAACTCATGAACCGTGAGGTCATGACCTGAGCCTGAGCCAACATTGGACACTTAACTGACTGAGCCACCCAGGCACCCCACCGACACCAAACTTTCAGTGCTAAGTGTTGCTGAAATGATGGCGTGTATACTGGCATAACCTTCCTGAGTGAAGAAAGTCAGCTACACACATTCCAAGGTATTTTCTCTCGGGGGTCTCTGAAACAAAGTACATATAGACATCCTACCTTCAGCTGAATCCATTACATTACACATTAAAATAACCTAATAGTATAACGTACTCCTTTCACTCTTCATTGTCTCACCACAGTTTTGGACACCTGCCATGATGCTAAATAGGAAACAGGACTCTACACTCTCAGCAATTGGCTTCTAAGTATAATACGAAGACACACACACACACACACACACACGGGAAAAGAGGCAGAGCTTGAGTCTGTTCCCGTCCAGACTGGGAGTCAGCCTGAGACTGGAATGACTCAAATCAAGCTCCACCTGCTTCCCAGCTTGGCCAGGCTCAGGATGTGTTAAGAATGGCCCTCACCAACAGGGAACTGGTTCAGTTATCTTCCTTTGCCTTTCAAATTCTTCCCAGAAAAGATCTCAAAGTAAGCATGTCTTCACAGGTATCCTATTAAGATTTGTGAGCTTGTTTACCGGCTTAGTTCAAGTCTGACGTGACCTGGCATTTATATTCCCATATGCCTCCTTTCAAAGTGGGTGGGAATTTTACTTTGTCTTTAGTAAATCTAAATAGTTCTTCTCATTCTGTCACAATGAATCTACCTATATATACTCTCCACAAAAAGGAAGCTCCCAAATCTGGAGAGCAATATTCAAAGGTCTTTTTAAAAGAAAAGCTTACTCTTTTGTGACAGTGACATGGTTTCAGATCCAAATCAAAGTCACATTCATTTACCAATACTAAAGAAAAAAAAAACTCCTAAGGAAGTAGCTTCTAAGGAAAATCCTGGATATTTATGTTTTCTTCTTGAAGGTGCAGAGAGGCCAATTCCTTTCTGATGCTTCTAGACTGACTTCCTCGCGTTAGTATCTGTGTGGTACCCGACCCTCACCTGTTAAGCTTTTTCATTGGAACTTTACAAACCTTGACCAATGAAATGACAGGTTGAACTGTGAAATGATAGTTATAGGGTAAGATCTGATTCTACATATTCTCCCAATATGGAAAGATGATTTTTTTTTTTTTAATTTTTTTTCAACATTTATTTTATTTTTGGGACAGAGAGAGACAGAGCATGAACGGGGGAGGGGCAGAGAGAGAGGGAGACACAGAATTGGAAACAGGCTCCAGGCTCTGAGCCATCAGCCCAGAGCCCGACGCGGGGCTCGAACTCACAGACCGCGAGATCGTGACCTGGCTGAAGTCGGACGCTTAACCGACTACGCCACCCAGGCGCCCCTGGAAAGATGATTTCTAAACCAGCTTTTTTATCAATAAGATAGGTTCTCACTGACCTGATTCGGCAGCCTCTGAACATGCCCGTGTCTACAAGGTAAGGGCAAACCAACGTTGTTTTAATTCCATCCTTTTCAGCAGCCTTTAACTCATGGCTCAGGGATTCATGAAAACCCACCACTCCAAATTTACTGGCACAATAATCCTGAGTTAGAGGGGGAGAGAACAGAAACACTAAGTATGTGCACAGATCCCCCACCAAACCCACCGAACTCAAGCTTCCGTGATCCTATTACTTTGGTGATGTGTTTGATACAGAAGGTTACAGGTGACTAAGCAAAGAAAAGGAAAGCATTTTAAAAGACAGCTATCTGATGTGGTTTGGTGCAGAAATAATATTTTCAAAGCAACAGCAGACGAACACTTTTTGCCACATCGACCAAGTATCGTATTACTTTGGGGAAGTTACCACAAAGGATTCTATAAAGGCTAACACACTGAAGCTAAAAATGGAGAAAGGTTCACTTTGAAGTTTCTGGAAATTTACAAATGGCCTCTTGTTCAGTAAAGGAGAATAAAAATCCAGTTTGTTTAATTCTATGAGAGCAAAGGTGAGTCTAGCTTAGGTTATAAGTTATGATCCACTTGTCTTTTTAGTGTAAAGTGAAGAAAATGATAACTACACTTTGCAAACTTAAGCCAAACCTTTACCTAAGAACACACAGTATAGAAAGTTCTCCTTTGTCCCATTTGCAATGTAGGAGTGGAAATGTAGAACATGGAAGCCATCTGTTATTGGGTGTTCTTTTGCATATTTGCATGCAATTTTTAACTCTATGCTATAGGCTCCCACAGGACAGACAGCACAGGCTGATACACACACATGCACTTTACAATTTGTGGTGAACAACAGGGCTTGATTAAGCCCAGTTCTACAGATCTAACATTGCGAGACACCTCACATCTGCCGTAGCCATCTTCTCTGATGAGCTGATACAGGATGGCTCACTTCTGGCAAGTTGACCAAAACAGAACGTCAACCTTTGGCCTCATTCATCTGTTTCCCGTGGCACTGCCACTGCCCTCCATGGTTTCGTTCTTGACCCTGCACCTCCCCACCATCATCATGCAGAACTGCTAATGAAAATGGGGCACACTGAGGACTGGTCCACCCAGTGCTGCTGCTGCTGCTGCTTTGTCAAACTAGCAGAAGTGATTTTATGGCACAAGATACTAGAGTTGCACCTCACCAGCTGGCCCTGGGGTATCGCAGAACATTCCACAAACAGCACACAGGTAGAGTGCTTTCATAAATGTATGGGCAACAGGTACTCTTTACAGGATTTGGGGATATTCGGGATAAAGCGACTGAAGGAAGGAAATGCTTTATATTAGACAAACAAACCTCAACTCCAGCAGTACTGAACAATCCCAGGGAACTTGCAACTGTCACAATATGACCATGATTAATCTCCAGCATTGTAGGAAGAAAAGCCTTAGTGGTCTGAAAGAGAAGGAAGATTGAAGCTTTAGAACTGACATTGTGAGTTTCATCTAAAAGCCAATCCTACCTAATGTTTTACCCACATAATAAACGTTTCCCAATTCATTTAAAAATCTTACACATCCATGAAAAGAGAAGATCCTTGAAGTGTCTGGTTAACATAACACCGTATCATTGGTATGGCAGGCCTATTATAAAGCCGTGACCAAAAGGACTGTAACACAAGAGCTTTTGGGGACAATCTCCAGAGATGAAAAGAAAGCCGTTAGTCGAAGACTCTTTATCACCTTTCAAGTGATAGTTATCTGCTAATCTAAACTACTCCCAGGTCAGAGATCTTTTTATGCTCATGACACTTTAACACAGCTATCTCCTGATCTGTGAGAGGACCTCCAGCTTACCCTGTATCTACAGGAGGTAAAGTAGTTCAGGATGTAAAAACGCGGGATGAAAGTACAGGATCATTTTAATGAAAACTGTGGCCTATTCTGACTGCACTGCCAAGAGCTTACAGCATTCTGAATGCACACACCCCTCTGTGGAGGTTTACAGGGCAGTGACTTTCCCACAAAAGCAGGTGACTGGCCAGTGTAGCCAAGCAAGTAGCAGAAGTTCCAGGGCAACAGACCCAGGGACAGCATTGATTTCTTATTCGCTAAACTCTTTTTTTCTCTGGATCTTTTGCCTTCAAGACACAACAAGGCTGTATTAAAAAAAAAAAAAAAATTACTTCAAATTGCTTAAGATGATCTATTAACTACTTCACCAGGCTCCCAACAGTTTTATAACCTGCTTCTTAAAAGAAAGCAGCAAAGAGCAATCTGTCTACTGTTGAGTTATATCCCACTGCCAACACAGCCTCCCCATGATTTATGAAGTTAAAAAAACCCAAACAATACACACTGGACTTAAAGAAGAGTTGCATGCCCCTCTCTGAGGATTTCCTGGCTAAGGGATCACTGAATTTTTGCATAAATATCTAATTTGTTACAATAATTTTTGCATGTACAAGATCAAAAACGGTCATTCCATTTATTTTGAAGATTTTCTGTGTTCCAATCCATGGTGCACACAGTTGCCAGATGAATGTCTGTCAAGGGTCCCAAGGTGGTTCCCAGTCTGCCTCCTGATTAGCATGCAACTCCCCTGCCCTAGCTCCTACCCCATTTTTCTGGGCCACCTCACTGCTGCTGCCCAGGGCACCCTTCTCACCTGTGAGGTTTTACCCATGAATTCTTCTCTAATCTGACAATCTAAAGCCAATGCCCTCCTACATCATTCAAACTATAATATTAATCACGTGTTTACAAAACCTCTTATGCTTTTCAACATGCTTATGTCACAGGAGTTTCGAAATAATTCTGTACTGGAGGTGTTGAGCCTTTATATAATTCTATACCACCTTAATTTTGTTCATATTTCTTTAAGACATATGGTCAGTACCATTCACCGTAACATAGAATTACATGTTCTATGGGATTTTGATTGTTTTATATTTATTTGTCTGGCTGCCTCAGATGAAGCTGGGAGATGAAGCTTCAAAGATTATGGGAGAATTACTCCCCTGTGATACCCTGTGGAGGAGAGAATGTGAACCATGTGCCTTACGTACTTCAGAGACCTGGCATACTACTGGATGGAAGAGAGACATGTTTCAGCTGGATTTTTACCTCTTTGCAGTAGTTAGTGGGAATGGCTAGGGCAATTACGATAATAATTATTATTTTGGTCTGCTTGATAGCCAAAAAAGGCAAGACCTGGTACTTCAGGTCATTATACGTTCAATTTTAGACTCAACAGCTTATATATGGCCATTATATTAAGAATTACAATAAAGTAACATCATTAAATCTAAATAAGAAAATGTATCCTTAAGTAATCAAGTCTGTAAGTCTTCTTTTAAGTATCTGGTTATGATGAACTGCTCCCAGATTAACTAAAAAGTATAAAATTTATTCTTGACGTTATTCGGAGACCAGTTCTAAGTATTAAAAGTTTGCCTAGTCTTAGAAGACAGGGATAGGTTTAGTTCAAAGGATCTTACTTTTAAGTTCTTAAGTACGTAGAAAGTCTCAATATTAAATCCCAAGAAACGACACACAGCATAGAATACTGGCAAGAACTTGCTGCTTAATCACCTGATGAATCTGAATCGCTGACCCTGCTTGTTCGCATCACCAGTGACCACTCACTCCAGCTGGCAGCTGGCCCTGACTAGAAACACATGGACACAGAGCAGTTTGGCTCTAATGACCTCCCCGTGCTCGTGTGTGACGTTCGTTGTTGCCTGCAGGTGTTAAATGACCAATCCAGATCCCCTGCACCATATAAATGTAGGTGATACCAGATTAACAAGTTCCTAACTTTTTTTTTTAAGTTTAATTTGTTGCATGTTCTAAAACTGATTAATGACCCCTTCCCCTTTTCCTGAAATTAGTCTGGTGGTATTAACTTACTCATTCAACAAGTGTTTCTTGAACATCTATCACAGGCAGGTACTGTTTTATGATCTGGCCAAATGATGATGGCTAAAACGGGAGCTGGTTCTGTGCCTGTCTCTAAGCAGAATTTACACTTACCGGCACTTAATTGTTAAAGCACTAGAACAGTTCTAGTGTATCCACAGGGTATTATGCCTGTGTATTCTAAAAACTGTGACTTGGGCCTGCTTTCCTCCCCACCCACCCTCCCACCAAGTAGTCTGCAGGGACATTTAAGCTACTCGTTTTGTATTTAAAGGAAGGAGGAAAACAAGAGAAAGAGGAAGAAAAGAATCCAAATATGGCTGGCTAAAATCTTTTCCAATTGTGGGTTGTAAACATTTTTCAGAGAAATATGCTTCACTTTGAGTAGCTAGTAAAGTGTGACACAGGTTTGTTTTAAAGCTTCCTTTAGGGAGGGAGAGTTAAACAAAAAAACGTAGTGGCAGGTCAATGTCTGGTTTAAAATATGTGATTTCTTTGCCCAATCAGGGACAAACACGACCTTCTGTATAAGTGAAATCCAGTGTGTCGTTTCATTGCATTTTCTACATCCTCAGACAAAGGCCTATATTCTTTAGGAAGCTCACCAATTATAGGCCTAATACAATGACACTGCTATCAAGGCTGAGAACAAACAAGGTTGAGGAAACTGGGAAGTGAGAAAAGGCATCCAAGGCCAGGGTCAGCCTCAAAACCCAAACTCACGGTTTCCCAAAACTGGGGTCAAACACTCAGCTCCTAGTGTGTGCCAGGCAAAGGCAAGCCTGAGGTAAGAGCGTTCACATCAGGACCACTGAGGTTTCTTTTTAAACCTGAGTTTTCAGGGTTTGCACTGGAGCCTGATCCACGTGACTGAGCACTCAGGCTGTTAATCATTTCCTTTGCTGCCTGAATGGAGGCAAGCAATTACTGCTTGTGCCTTATTTCCACAACCCAAGTCCTGCCTTGTGTCTGGGGCACATTGCCAAATAAACTTTGATCAACACTAATTCTATCCCTTACTTTACAAGAAAAATGCTATAAATGGGTGGCTAGAAAGCATCATATTTTCAGGAATTTTCCCAAGTAACCTGACTAGTTTTCTTTTCTAATTACTCTTGCCCTCAACAGTCTGGTAGATGACATCTGAGATAGCACAGCATATTCCGTCCTTGACACAGTCTGACAGCACAAAGAAATCTGGCACTTTGCAATGAATTATTAATGTGCACAAATATTGTAGCATGTATGAGATGGGGACCAGCAAAAGGTGAAGTGCTAGTTGCCATGACACCAGTCAGTTCAAGCTAAGGTTCGTGATCTTTAACTTTGTCTCAAAGAGTCATTAAAAGAACATAAAGGGCACATCTAAAAGCACATCCAAACGGCTTAAGTATAAATTCATGCGTCTGCCACCATCGGTGGATCTGAGAGGGGCAACTCAGATAACTCACTGAACACCTGGACTGCTGTGTGATCTCCACTCAGGACAGATTACCTAGATCAGAAGTTACCACCCAATACAGGGGGCTCTAAAAAAAGTGCAGAGTTATTAGCTGGTGTCAGTGGTGGCTGGCAAAGTTAGCTAGATGCTTAACCCGAGTCGGAGAACTGCGCTCCGTCGCTGCGTCCTTCTGTTCAAATGTCTGCGAAACAGAGGACATGTAGTTCTCCATCAGGAAAAATGGCTGACTCTCGATCCAGGGGGTCTCAGAGTCAGTAACCAATATACATTCATTGGCATTGTCGGTGGGAGAATTTAAAGTTGGAACAGATCTAGGGAGTATTTTATCTGGAGCAAGAGATAACTCTTATCTCTGTCTCCTTCTGCGTCTGTCTAAAAAGTGTGGAGACAGACCTTTGAATACTCACGAGTAATTTTATCACATGACTCCAATACCATAATTGGCCACGAGCTGATGGGGTTGTTACTGCTGACTAAAAAGAAAAAACAAAGGAGGGAGGAGGACATTCAAATGGACACTGACATTCTTATGAAACATACTTAAATCTAATATTGCTACAGCTCCTCGGGGTTCTTCAGAGCACTGGGCACTTTGAAAGATAACTGTAAAGGTCATATTTATAATATAAACAAGAATTCCTTAAACAGAAGTGTGACTGGACACAGACATGACATGTCATATCTCGAGAAATCTTTGAAAGTTAGGTTTACGCCAAATTAACTTCCAACAGTTGTAACCCTCCAGATCATTCCTGGTGCTCTTAATGACACACAGCAACACACAGCCTGTGGCTGCACTGTCAGGACAAATTAGCCTAACGTTCGACAAAAGGGAATGTGAAGAAATGTGGTGTCTGGCAAAGCCTGGCTTTTGAAATTTCGAGACTGATGACATTTTAAAGGTGTAGGTAAAACACCTAGAATGTGTTTTCCATATTTGCAAGCCATGCCAGGTTAATGGACACTAAGGGAAAAGCAAAGTTAATTTCTCACAGTAGGAAAAAGGCCTCATGCCATATTTTTGTGTGTTTGTATAACTGTCTTACGGTCAAGTCCAGAAAAAGCATCTTGGAAAAAGAATCATTTTAAAGTGTTTATCTCTCATGTGAACACCAAAAAACAGAAGACTTTCATTTGTAAAGAAGGTCATAAATCATATTTTGATGGGAAAAGGATTAACATCATCAGCACATATAAAATAGTAAGGCTTTTCAGAATCCTCAAATTAACAGCAGTATATACACAACTTGAAAAAAAAAAAAGTACAGTTAAGACTCCACTGAACAAAGAACACCTGACTGGACACCCTCATGGCCCCTCCACCTGGTGCAAGAACTCTACTTGCTGTTCTGTCCTGCCTTTGTCGCCTCCTGGAGTAACTTATCTTTATCCGAATCACAAAGGAACATACTGCTTATTTACAAGGCTAAAATGACATCTGGTGGCACTCTTCTCTGAAAACTCAGTCACTGCTCCTGGAAAACTATGATTCAGTAGTACATACAAACTATTGAAGGCGCTCTGAAAACATAGTGAGCGCAGTTAAAAAGGCTAATAGGATAAGTCATCAGCATGTTTAAAGATTGAAAAACGGTGACATACCCCCCCAAGCTAACCTGGGAAAGGAACATATGGCTAAATACTCTTAATTCTGTAGATTTACAGGTATCTGCTTGGTAAATATACTGACCACCAAACTTAAGAAATTTCACTCTGACCAAAGAATGTGATAGTTGAAAGTTTTCATTACAAAATTATCTTTTAAAAAATTTTATTTATTTATGTAATTTCTACATCCAACATGAGGGCTCGAACTCACGACCCTGAGATCAAGAGTTGCATGCTCTTCTGACTGAGCCAGCCAGGGGGCCCCACAAAATCATCTTTAACTAGGAAGTAAAAACTAAATCTGAACTTGCTAGCAATATATTGATTGACTCTAAATCTTTTAGTTTCACTTAACAGCACAAATTCTGAAATCATTATAATTGAATGACAGCTTTTTTTTGTTGTTGTTCTTATTTGGTGTGTTTGTAGAGACAGGAAAGTCTCCAAATTGTGCAACAGAGCCCCACGATACTGAAGCCTGGAACTAATCTCGGACTTAACAAAATGTTCATCAAAATCTCTTATCAGATTGACACAAAACATTCTGTCTTTAGCTATAGAAGAGAGGCTAAAGAATATGTCATAACTGTTGAATGCATACCAATGTTACATCTACTGTCCTTTTTGTTATTATTTTGAGGCTATGGGGATTAGTTTAACGTTTGAAGGCATCAGCAGTTAATGCTTAACACACATGTACTAGTACATTCCTACAGTTGCCCTGCAACCAAGAAGCTAATAAAAGAGCTGGGCTTTTCAAATGAACACCTAGATGATGACACCATGAGTTATTCAGCAAAAATAAATGCTTCATTAACTTGCCTTCCCACTGTTAAAGCATGGGATGAATCTACCCCAAGGCAGCAACTCACACATCAACATTCCCTTGCATTTTAGGGTTTGCTATGCAGAAATGCTGGAAAGGAGGTAACTTAAAACTCAATCTGTCTGTAAAGTACACTGGTCTTTGGAGTCCACATGGTCCCAACTGCCAATCAGCTAACCATCCTTATTACTTGACCTCTTTGAATCTTGATTTTAACTCATTTGTGAGACAAAAAGAGAAGGTTCTCCAAGGTTTCTTTGTTCAAAAATGTTACGGCGACTTATATCCAATAATGCTTTCTTCGATTCCTACCACACATCCAAAATACAAGTTGTAACACTGAGGTATAACTTGCATAAGACTCTCGTAAATGACTCAATACGGTATCAGTTCCATTAGTGTAGATGCCAGCATCTGGTAAGCAGTAAAAATCTATTCATTAAACATTTATATGATGTCATGACTGTGCCTTTTAAAATAATGGAACTTGAGTTCAAACCTCTTACATATTAACAAAATTACACATTATCTGCAAAACATTGTTTTTCTGTGTCTCGGTTAAACTCAGGGAAGCTTGGTATGTTAAAAGAAACTGAACGCTGAACACTGTTCCTGAAGTGCTGTCTTCCCTGACCCTCCCCCTGGCCGAGTCCCAGATGATCAAAGGAGTGTTCCATGATCTCCTTCAAGCTCAAGCCCCTTTCCCTATTTAATAACGCTTTACAGAATGATGAAAATAACCCACAAAATTGCAGCCAAATAGTCTGCTAAACAACATGTTGTCATTAATCCCTTTGCTTTGCCCCAAACTCAGATCGCATCTCAGAACTTGTAATAACGACAGATCTTCCAAAGGGCAGAGGCCCCGCTTCTGCTCTAGTGACTACTAACCACTTCCAGGAGGCATAAACACTGCACACACAAGCTCAGCCACTGCTCAGGCCCTCTGTAGGGGCCGGACTCCTTTGTCCCTCTGCCCCCATTCCAACAGCATGGCCCAGCAACGTCCCCGTGATCACCTTTCATCATCCTCTGTATTTCGTATGTGTAAACAGTTTACATCCTCCCTTGCTTCCTAGTTTGCTTACGGTGGAATCTTCAAAAATAATAAAATCGTTACGTAAGTAAAAAATATAATCAAGAAGTTACTCCTGAAAACTTATTCTGAAGTGTGCACTGTAACAACATAGAATTTACTCATTACAGATGAGGGTCTATGAGGGCTCTATGTTGTGTGAGGCACAGTTAAAGAGAAAACTTTCGTCAACATCTGAGGGAACATGCACGCTGGCAAATCAGGTTCCATGCTGATGACTGTTTCTAAGCTTTAGTTCTTGTAGTGTATGACATTTTTCTGGATTCAGAAAGCATTTTGGACTTAAAAAAAAAAATCACAACTTAAATTTGGGCTCAAAAGCCCATCAGTTGTAGCTTATATGTCAGTACCTTCAAACTACCACTCCACTACTAAATTAAGAGATATCTTCAAGGACAATGATTGCTAATCCAGTAACTGGTCTGGTATATTCTAGCTTCATCACAGAAGACAGCACTAATCACTTATCAATCACAACTCTGGCAAAACCACCTAAACTGTTCCTAAATTGTGAAAACTAAAAAGGAAGACCTCCTCTTAGGTACAGCAGGTGTCTGAGAAATCATGCCCTCCATTATCTGATACTGGATGCCAGTGATACGCCAGGGGCCAGGAGTGGAGAAAAGGGGCATGCACAACAGGCAAGGTTGTAACTTATCCTGGGCAGCTCTTTAATGCATGGTCTTCATTTTGTTTCGTGACTCTTAGGGCTTTGGAAACTCCATCCTGGGCACGGTGACCAAGGGGAATAGGGAGCAAAAGTGCACCTGCACTCTTCCTTTTAGATACTGGACCGGAATTCAAAAAAAAAAAAAAAATAATAATAATAATAAACCTAGAGTAAGATTGGAACACAGAGTGTGTGGTCTGGCATTTTTCTTGTCTGGGAGATTTCTAAAGGGCTGATTAGCTCAGGAAAGAAAAACAAAAAGGCAGGGTAAGGAGAATATTGAGAAAGTGAGAAGGAAAATGCGTATTCAAGACCGGTTCCTCCTCAAACTTTGATGTGCCAAAGAATCACCCGGGATCCGAGTCCAATACAGATTCTGGCCCAGGAGGTCTGGGAGGGGGTCTGAGAGTCCGCTTTTCTAATGTACAATCTGCCAGATGATGCCATCACTGCCACTGCTCTGGAACACAGGCTGAGCACAGGGTTCTAGCGAGAGCTAGGGAATCTGTCTACTCTAAACCTCAAGGGGCTTCAGATCAATTTCTCCTACAAACTCAGCAGAATTGGAAGATTAAGTTTGCTGCCCTCTATCCTACCCTCACTCTCTGAACCGGGATATTAGGGGTTGGGAAGCCCCACTCTCCGTACCATTCCATTCTTGTAAGATAAAGCCTGGTTCAAACCAATGTCAAGGGCTCCCAGTGCCTTCTACAGACAACTATGAGAGTTTATGGACTGATTCTCTGTATATTTGCCTTGGATCCATTTTTAGCAGTGGCAAGCCCCTCTGTTGTCATTTTGAATGTTAATGCATGTTAAAATCTGATACTCAAAGTGATGGCGTGAGAAGGTGGGGCCTTAGGGAGCCCTCAACAATGGGATCAGTGCCCTTCTAATGAAGGCCCCAGAGAAACCCCTCACCCCTTCCACCATGTGAGGTTTCAGCAGACAGCTGTCTATGAACCAAGAAGTGGGCCCTCACCAGATGCCACATCTGTTGGCACCCTGATCTTCTTAGACTTGTAGCTTCCAGAATTGTGAGACAGAAATTTCTGTTGTCTATAGCCCATGCAGTGTATGGCATTGTTACAGCAGTGCAAATGGACTAGGACAACCCCTTAGCCATTAGAACAGGCTCCCAAACAGAGACCTAGGAGGCTTCAAAGTCCTCTCCCTGCATCCACAGAGGCTTTGAAGGCTCAGCTTTCAAGACCAGGAATTTAGGCCCATTCCACCTCAGCTTTTACCTTTTCCATTTTTCACATTTACCTTTCTGAAGCTTTCATGCTTTGGTTAGCCTATGTAAAAACCCCACCTAGGAAAACATCAGCCCTTTACAAATCAGATGCTTGGGCCAGAAGTTTGGACAACAGCAGCTGGGCAAAACTGCATAATTTTGAAAATCCATGATTAGCATTTCCAAAGGCAAAGCTTATAGAGTTATCTGGAATTCTAATCCCGTAAGATGATTATGTAACAGAATAAAAGTTTTACATTTTCCAGGAGATAAGCTTTAAAACAACACCAACAAAAAACAAAACTCAAATCATCCTGTTACTGACACTTTATGGTACCAAGTATTTCTAGAACTTTGTGTGGCCAGTCCTCATAGAAGTGCCCCGTTTATTTGCTACCTTTTGTGTCCAGCTTGTCAATGTCGACATGTGAACCAGAAAAAGGAAGCCAAGTGACTGAGAATATCCTACAGTCTTCTCAATGAGGTAACCATCTCAGATGCAAACCATGGAAAATTACAGAAAAGGCAGGGAAAAAACACATGAACTGGGCTTTAGTAATAAAATTCTGATGAGGTGCTGGTTCTTTAGCCTAGAATTTTACATTCTTGTCTAATTTATGGAGCAAACTTTCTGGAGATATTAAGCTAGGGTTCATTAGTCATTGCTAAAAGAACTAAGCTAGTAAAAAAAAAACAAAAAACAATCAGCATTTGAAGGGGGATTCTTTCATAAGTGACTCACAGAAGAAAATTGACAAGGAGCTTTGAACCGGTGGCCCAGCTAAGTATTTGTAGAAGTTCTAAACTAAAGTCTTGGGATGAGGGTCTGGGTCCTAGGTTCTTCTTTCCCCAGGGGTGACCTTAGGCTAGTCCTATAATCTCTCTCAGTTTGTTTCCTCATCCATAAAAATGGGGATAATGGCTCTCTTTAATTCAGGGTTGCTTTGAGGCTCCAATGAGAGGAGAGTGTTTATGAAAGGGTCTGTAAAATTTAAGTGCTATATAAAAGTATAGTAAATGCACTCAAGACTCATTAAGCATATATTTACAGGCTATTTTGGTTACAAGTGCCATCTATTTTTGGTGATGTTGTTTCTTCAAGTTCCTGCAGTTCCTGGTTCTTACTATGTATGGCTCCCAGGCCTCCCTGCCCTCCACACAGCACCAGACCACGCTTCCGGCAAAATGCCAGTAGCTGACCACCAGAAGCAGCCTCAAAACCACATTGCTAAGCAGCTGTTTCAGTTGCCCAGCCCCTTCCGTTCAGAACCTTAGATGCTGCTGGGAAACAACAACGCTTTCCAGTAACACCTCTCCTCTAACCCTCTCTCCTCCAGTCCTCTTTTACTAGGAGCAGAAACAACCGCTGAAAATATAAATTACGACACCTGACAGAGAAGAGTCTAGCAAACATAAAAATATTAAAAGTTAGTACAGAACTATTTTAAGATAACTTATTATACCTGATGTATCTTTTTCCCAAGAGATAATAGAACTATCTCGTCTTTAAAAACCCTTGAGAAATCAGTAGGGGGCAGTATGTTAAGTGCAATTTGCAGGTGGGAAAATTCAGGCTTTGAATTTTAAGTTTCAGTTGTCCTCAAAATACCCATGTGCTTACATAAGTTATACCACAAATATTTTCCCAGTTACACTGATTTGGGAAGTGTTATTTTGAGCCCCATTGTTTAGAATAACACTAAGAAGCTGAACCTTGTTAATATTTAAAAATTCCAGTACTAAGCTATTTGAAAGAAAGGCAAGAAAAATTCACGTTTTTATGCAAGCAGCAAATGAGAGAGAAACAGCATGGTTTCCCCAAACCAAACCAAGCAAAACAAAAAAAGCAAGACAACAACAAAACCCCCACAAAAAACAACCTTCACAATATTAACACCATGGCCATCTTTCATGCATCACTTTGTGTGATCTTTGAAAGTTTCACAGACCAAGTAATGTTTTGTTTCCAAATGTGAATTCATCATAAGTGGCTTGTCAGTTGGGCTAATTTGACAGCACTCAAGGCTGCGGCAGTAATTGCCCTGACTTGTTAAATATTCTAGCAGCATTTGCTGCAGTGTTGAAAGTTTTATGATCATTAGGAGAGGATATTCAGTTTTTTCCCTGTGGTTCACTTAATTTTAGTCTCAGAGCGTTTAGGAAAATGGTCCCTGACAGGTGTGAACTTGATTTCTAAGAGAATTGACAAATAAAGTAAAATGAAAAAGGAATCTAAGAATGGGCCATGCTGGGTAAGATCAAGTGAAAGATGTAAGTGTTCCCTGTGTTGAAAGACACACCCTCCAGGGCTGGGATGGCGTAAGCCTGCAAACCCAGGCCGACCGGGACCCAATGGCTGGCCAAAGGTGTCAAGGTGACTGGGATTAAATCCTACAGCCCTGCTCTGACAACCTGTACTCCAAACAGTGGTATCTTAAGTGTGAGGCCACAATATAGCGAAGTTCTCTAAGGCTGGCCCACTCCAAAGACTGCCTGTACACTCTACCTGTCCACTACAGATTTTCAAAGAAAGAATTACAAGATACCACCCTCTGAGTTATTTTCCCATTATGCTTACAAGAAGTCTCAGCCTAAAAGAAATCTTTAGGTCAGATGATAATAGAAACTATAAAGGGTTAGTTCTTTGAATAGCTAACTCCTATAGTAACTTCTGAGATTTAAAAAAAAAAAAAAAAAAATCAGTAATTAAACCAAGAGAGATTAACACATTTTAATCTGATCCCTAGAGTTCCAGGCTCAAAACATTGGATTTAACTCATTCAGTTGATACAGGGAGTAGTTCCCGATTTCTTAAGGACTATCAGAGTTTGTCATACTCCAAAGATTAGCTACAAAAGGCCCTTTATCTTGGGAAAATTACCGCTTGTATATGCACAAGGAAAGAAGATACAAATCCACCCTGCCAGGACACCCCCTAGTGGAAATTCAGCATAGTACATACAATTTGGGGTTCCAAAAACATCCTGGGTATTTAGGACTTAACACAGTGGCTCAAATGAACTTTTTCCAGTCCGCTGGCTATAAATACACCATAGTCATGAGCCTTATTATTCATCAAGCATTCCAAATCAAGAAAACAAACATGTCATCTATACATCTATCCAGGTAGGCAGGTATCTGAATTAAACAGAGGCATACTGGCTACTTATAATTGAACGAAGCTTAATTTTGGTTTCTGAAAGAAACAGAACAGAAATTTTAGATGTCTGTTAATATTCTTTAATTCAAGGAAAAAACAAATAAAAAGGGGTTCCCTACTTTAAAAAATTATTCTAAGTCCCAAGTGAGGTTATTAAACTTCTTGAAAGGAATTGTATTCAAGTTAACTAAAGTCAATTCACTAGAATTTGCCAAAGATCTTAAAAGTCTGAAAAACGGTTAGGGTAAAAACAAATTTAAAGGGAGAGAATAAATGAGGAGAATAAAGTATTTGGCCACAGGGTTTGTAGCTCTTCCCTAGGCCCCAGTGACCCAATCCTGCAATGAACAGCAAAGGACACCACCCAGGCACACTCCATTCAAGCTTTTTGAACAAGCTATTCGATCAGTGTTAACATTAGCACAGGTTAAAGAATGCTTTCACTTTGACATGTCCTGTAGATTAATTTCTACTTGGGCAGATAATGGATAAAGCCCTAGATGAAGAAATAATGAGGGAGAAAAGAACAAACATCAACTCCGCTTCCAGGAATCGAGATAACAGGACATAATCAAACAAGAGTGGGCCATTCCCTGGATGGAACTTTAAACTATTCTACAAGGACTACACCCTAATATACAAAGAGACTATTAAGTTAGCACAAAAATATTATGAATTTTTTTTCCTCTCTCAGGAGTAGTGATACATTTTGTCTAAACTATTCAACTTCTTTTGTCTCCCAGGACTCAAATGGCAGACAGCGGAGTGCTCAGGGCTCCATCAAGGCACAGTGAGGTATCCAGCCCTGTGGGAGTTTTGGGTTGACCAGGAGATATGATAGATGATGAGTTTGGAAGGCAGGTGGAAATCAGCTTTAGAAGATCTAAGCTGCCATGCTAATAAGCCTGGACTTCATGCTGTGAACAATATGGTCACCCAAGGGTTTGGGGTAGCATAATCTTTAAGCAGGCACATAACAAATTCGAGTCTGCTAAGATAACCCTACGTTGAAGAGCAAAGGCTGGGAACAGGGAAAGAAGTTCAGAGACTCCTCCCAAAGTCCAGGCAAGAGGTGATGGAAGCACATGGGATAAGGCAGGACTGGGAAGGAGGGGATCAAAGTACATGGTAGCAACAGGTCAGGACTCATGAATGCGGGCAGGATGGAGAATTAAAGATACTGCTGATGTTCCCAAGTTTGGCACTGGCCACACCAGGGAATTCAAGAAGGGGCAAAAAGAAGTGAGTTCAGTTTTGAGATTTGTTGATTTTAGGGAATGAGTGGAACAGCCAAGACAGGTGTGTGAACTTGGGAACTGTGTTAGAAATCAGATGAAGCCACTGAAATAAACAGATTACCCAGCTAGAGGTACACAGTGAGAAGAGGTCTGAGTATGCAATCCTAATCATTACATCTCAGAAGCAGGGAGGCCAGGAGGACTGGGAAGACAAGAGAAGCAGGAAAAAGTGGGCTTTTTATGGAAACTAAAGATGAGTTTCAGAGATGGTTAACAGGATCACATTCTGTAGAATGATCAAGCTGCACACTGGATTTGGCAATTACGGGAGCACTATTACTTCTTCATATGATATTGGTTACTCAGCAATATTTTTCTGAACAACTGAGGTAACCAGACACAGATTAAAACACGTATCTAAAATATTGGAAAGATTTTTAGAGGATGGTTCTCTGCTCATACCAGTTATGTAAAGTGATGTTTTATCAAGTCATAGATACTGATTTCTAGTAGCAATAGATTTGGGCCTAGCATGTAACATACCGAACATAGAAACTCGATGTTCGATGGGCATGTGATCTTATTCTATGTTAGGAAACAAGGCTATGAAATGACCCTCTTAGGGACACAGTCCCAAGTACCTGAGTGGTTGCTACCTAAGAGATATTCTGAAGTGGGCTCACAAGAATTAATAAGATAGAGTATTCACACCCCAGGTCAATTTGCAGTTCAGTTCAAGACCTAAAAAATCTTTATTTCTAAAGCTCAAACATGATACTTATGCATGTTATTTATTTAACAGATCCGTTCTATCAGAGACTTAAAAATTGGCCATGAATTCCAACCTTTTAGTAGCTATTGTAAGATAGGAAAATAATATTTTATAAAACATTTGGTATAACAATTCTTAATATTATGGTTTGAAGGAGGAAGTACTGGCCTAGTAGTTTTATATGAACACTTTAGAAATGATTTTTTTTTTAATTCTAAACCTAAGAGGACTTGAACAAAACTAGGTTTCTCTAACCAGAGAACAATACAGTATTTGAGATTAAAAACCAGTAAATCACATAGGAACTTAAACACTAATGATTAGGGACCATTCATGAGATATTAGGAACTACCATAGCACTAATGTCTTTAAGTGCTACATTACTCAGATCTAGGTGGTGGGCTTTTACTTTTCCTGGATGGATTTTAACTAAATAGACTTTAGACATTTGGATATAGATAAATGCCTAATTCAGTAATTAGTATTTTAAAACTGTGAAACCTTTTAAGTTAAGTGGTCTATTAATTAACTACCAATTATCTTGTCTGACTACCATATCAATAGAAGTAAATTACCGACTAGCTATTTGACAGATTTAGCCCTTTACCATGCAAAATTTCTGCAGAACATAAAAGGCCTGGAGTTAAATGCTTTTGCTACCCCCTTTTGGTTAATCAGGGATCAATTTGCTGCTCACGTATAAAGGCCAAATGCAGCTCTCTGGTCAAAAAGGATCTACAGATAAACTATGTCTCGCAAAAACAGCAAGCTAAGATTGGACTCCTCTTAAAAATAACAAGTGAAGCAACATTAACGTTTTGGGGGGAAACATGGGTTTGTAATTCCTGTATGGAGGCCAACCTGCCATATTTCAAAGGAGCCTAGAGAGGTATTTTCAAGTTTTTGTAGCACACAGAGATACAGAGGGAGCCTAAGTGAATGTTTTCTGTGATTATGCCCCAATTAATGTGCATCGTATTGCATACATTCTCCTTGGTCTCGTCCTAACCATGAATGTCGCACAACAGATTATACTGACTAGAATCCATCCCAAATCTATCACTTCTTAACTGGTGACCAAGAGAAGGTTCCTAGGAGAGCTGCTGGTGATGGAAGAATACTGGACGATGAAGGATCACAGGACACTGGAGGGCTGTGCAGAACAATGGCAAGTTCTGTGAAAACTTCCAATTGCTTAGAAGTACAGACTACGAGGTTAAGAATCAAGGAAGGAACACAGGAAAAATCCTCTCCTTGAGGCCCAGCCATTAGGAAATATGAATGGTTGCCATAAATTCAATTGGAGCTTGATTCAAATTGGTTTATCAACGCCGGCCTTCTCACAGTCGCTAGCCTTGCACCAATGAGCAGAGTTAATATACTACAGTAAATACGAGCACACAGGCGAGGCCGGGAGAATGGAAAAGTTGTATAGGAAAAAAAAAAAGGAGATACAAACAATTATGAATGTGAGCCAGCCCCATTTTGAAATTTCCTCAATCTTATGCAGCTTGAATTAGTCCAACATAATGCCTATTACCTTTTGAAATTTCAGAAGACAGGTCCCTGTGAGTATCCTCTGAGTAGGCTATCTTCTAAATATTTAAGCAGAAGTCTAGCCTATGCTATCAAACATTTATTGAGTGTTTATTTAGTCTCAGGAGTAGAGTTCTATTGCAGGCAGGGGAAAACAAATATAAGTATATAACAAACTGCCTTCAGAAAGCTTGCCATCTATTTCAGAATTTCAGGGCACAATGCGTAAAAAATTACACAAAAGAGCATGTACTGTGCCACAAAGGAGGAGAATAAAGAGATGTTGCAAGAGATTAATAATGGCAAGAAGAGAGGGGCACCTGGGTGGCTCTGGTGTCTGACTTCGGCTCAGGTCGTGATCTCGCGGTTTGTGAGTTCGAGCCCCACATGGAGCTCTGTGCCGGCAGCTCAGAGCCTGGAGCCTGCTTCGGATTCTGTCTCTCCATCTCTCGGCCCCTCCCCTGCTCATGCTCTGTGTCTGTCTCTCAATAATAAATAAACGTGAACAAAAAAAATTTTTTTTAAATAATGGCAAGAAGAGAAAAAGCTTTACACAAGTCATTTAACTGCAGCTTCATCAGAAAATAAGGGATTAGAAAATAAGATGATCTCTAAGGATCCTTGCAGCTCTAATATGCAAAAATGCCAGAAAAGGGCTGGAGTGGGGAGGGAAGATTATAGTAAGAACTTGAGCTAGGCCTTAAAAGGTAGAAGAGTGGAGGAAGAGGGTCTCCAGGCAGGGCCAGCAGTAGAAGGGTTTGGAAGTAGGAGCACCCACAGCTTTTCAGTGGAAGTCCACACGGCTTTCCAATTCACTACATGGGACTTTAACTCTGGGTCACGATCAACATACCATTTAGTGTTTTATGAAAACAGACATCGACTGCTACTTAGAAGTCTGGCTCCAGACAATCTGTTCAAATGACTACACAACTGTTTGCTCAGCTGATCTACTTTTTAAAATGAACGGGGCAACTTCTTTCCCCCAGCCAAATATAGTAAAAAGACACACTGGTTATTTTCTCTGGAAGGAAAACAGCATAAACCAATACATCTTTAGACAGTTGTCACACACATTTTTGTTAAAGAGGACTACTGGAAAGGAAGCTGAATTCAGGTAGCTCTTACATCACAGCATATGTGCACCCACCCACCCCCACTGCCAGTCCCTGTAAAAATTATAGTAAGTCTTCCTTTAAATTTTAGTTGCTAGTTCTCAACTTCTTAAAAGGTTTGTAAGTCTCGGCAAGAAGTCAGAAATTCCAACTCTAAAATGAATTTTCTGACTCAATATTGAAAATAAATTCTTAAGTTTAGATGCTTAGGGGAAAAACAGCTGGAGAATTCAGGAGCCTCCCATATTTTAATATGAAGTGACGTCATTATGGTCAAGGCTTCCAAGAACTCCCTAAATTGTGTAGTTAAGCAACATCTCAAAGCAAAGTAAGGACTCTGGGAAGGTGGTATATTCCTCCTTAGTATACAGATTCAATTCCACAATAATTTTTCTGTCAGAGACCTGATTCAATTTTCTCCTTAGGTTAGAAAGTAGTCCAATATTAGAGTACAGTATATCAAATGATGTGCATTTTCAAAGCTAAAGCTATGGATTTTCTGTGCTTAACACACTCTAAATTAGCTCCCATTTTATAGGATGTCTAGCGAGAAAAGGCTGGTTTCCTCTTCAAAGTATTTAACTGCAGATCGTATGGGGTTTCTTTAAAAGTGTGGTTTCATTTGCAATTTTACAATTCAGGAAAGTAATCATACAGAGAAAGTAGGCAAGATTTTAGAGCACTGGGTAGGTCAAAGTTTATGGTTCAGAAACTGAGGATCATCTCAGTCAAAGGCTATGGAGAAAAAAAAAAAATACTGGTGTTGGTTCACAACTAGCCCACCAATGGCTATATATCTGTTTAAGGATGACAAGCTGACTAAAATCAACTGGAATTTCTAAGGTACTTCCATCCTTATCATTCAAATACAAAAACTACAAGGCCACCTGCAATTCACATGTGTTATTTCAAATGGTGGCTGCTTGTTTTACTCAGAATTGTCAATACATAGGATTCTTGATAAACTGTATTGCCAAGTTTATTCATCTGCAGTGCCCTTTACTCACCTGATGCAACCCTTGCCACTTGTTCTTGTGGACCCCATGGCAGCAGGGACTTTTATTCAGTTGCCCACCCCCACTGCACACCAGACACACACACACACACACACACACACACACACACACACACACAAACTATGCACATGCGCCCCCCCCCCCAAACACACTTAAGTTCCCCCAAACTGTATTTGGTAATCTCCTTACTCATTTAAAAGATCAATATGAGTTAGTTAAGTCATTTATGTGTTCATTTCTTGAGGTTTGAAAATGGGTTAAATAGAGCTCATGTTTGAAAATAAAACGTTAAAGGAAGCTTCTTTCAGGATCAGAGAAATGGTTTGATATTCAAGGAACAACATTTGAATAAGCACTTCTAAAGCCAGATTAAGTTTTTAAGCAGTTGCTAAAAAATTAATGAGGTTTAATGTGACCTATTTAAAAGAAACAGTTCTTTGTTGTGTTCCATTAGAAGGCTAATCCGCCTATGGAAAATACAAAAAAAACCAACAACAACAAAAAACAAAACAACAACAACTCAACATCCTACCTCCTTACCCTTTCCTTATTGGCTCTTGCCTATCTACGAAAATCAAGGGGAATTACTTCAGAGGAGGAAGAGAATAAAGTGGGTCAACAGTGTACAGTTATGGGGGAGAGCTTCGCACCCAACATTACTGAAGTTTAGCTGGAAAATTGGGATTCATTTTGTCCCCAGAGCAACAGAAGGCCCTCCTTCCCTCTCATCCTTAGATGCTGTAGTTCTGACGGTTAGAAGCGGATATGGTTCAAGTCTCTCCTTCCTCAAGTCTCACTGTCCTCCTGCCCCTTATATAGTGACTCTGTGGTCCTATCAGGGTGACTTCAGTTCTCCTGAGAGAGGCATCTTGTAAGCTGAGACAGTTCTGAGACCTACTCCATCAGGACAATGCCACAGACCCTGTGGCTGGTCAATGGATGTTAAGTGACTGCCAGGGTGGCCTGACCACTCCCAATGGACCACAAATGCTGATCTCAGAATCTCTGGCACTTTCTAAAATGTGGCTGAGCAGTAATTTGGAAGCCTAAACTCTGACTTCAGGAATTCATAAGAACAACCAATGTTTTACAAACTCAACAGAAAGTAAAATAAACAAACCCAGGGTTTTATGCTCCCTCTAGTTATTTTTATGGCAATCTTTCAAACTAGTTCAAAATGTTCAGTCCTTTACTCTCTCAAGAAAGACTGCATGGGACAGGGGAGAAAATAATTATTTGATAGTAACTGGCATACAGTGTAATTCACCATGGGGAAATAGCAAATTGGAAGGAAGCTTTGTGGTGAAACAGTATAGGTGTCTTCCAGGATGGTATTGAAGTCTGGCTCCTTCCCAACCTTCTCATTGAGGAAGGCCTAGTAATAAAAACAAGGATGTTTATATTTACCCAGAAGTGTGCATGGCAATTGACCATCATGGTTCTCTCAATGAGCTCATCAGGACATTCCAGAAGGTGATGCCCAGAGACCACGCCGGCATTATTGACCAGGACTGAGACCTCGCCAACCTCCTTGCGGACCCTTTCTGCAGTCAGGTAGACATTCTCCCTCTTTCCCACATCACAGGTGTAGGTAAAAACCTGCAAGTTACAGTGGGGCAGAATTTCTTCCTCACCATTTCCAGCTGTCCTCGGAAGTCCAGATGAAGGGGGAGAAAATGGAACAGAGAAAGGGTGGGGGGTGCAAAATGTGAGTCACGTGGCAATCAGTAGGGCAAAGATCACACAAAACAAAAATACTACAGTGAGCTTCAGATTTCTAACACCATAAGGCTTGCCAATGACTGAACTTACAGCTGCCTTCCTCCCCCAAGAGTCTTTGGGAATTATAGCAATTTACTGGATAACTTTGCTTAGGGGAAAATCATGTAATTGTGACAAGCCCAATACAAGTCAGACCTCATGGGATCAGCTTCCTGGAGCTAAAGACACCTGGAAAGAACTGATCTCAGCCCAGAGAATAACACCCCCTCCTCCCAAACACAAATAATACACACTCCTCTTTTTTTTGAGGACCAGGGGCCAGAATCGGCTCTTTTTCTTTTAGTAAGAGCACCTTCAAAATGGGAACCCTCCTTAAGGCTCACAAATCAAAACTGTAGCTAACAATCTGAAGTCATCCAAACCCAAGAAATGAACCTAAAGTTTCTCATGAAAGAATGGAGGTCACTGGTTTGTTTTAACTGGAATCTCCGAGTTCTCCTCAGAAGCACCTCGCATAAATCAAGTTTACAGGTAAATATGCAATTTTACCACAGAAGATCTCAATTTTGAAAGCCCAAATCTCTTTCCTGGTTTTTGAATACCTTTATCTTCTAGGTTTCAGCAGGGAACACAAAAATCTGTATTTGCTACCCTTCCGTACCACTTTTGAAAATGTAACAGTTTTGACCTTTGCTTTTCTGGCCTAAAAGGCAAGTGCCAATACTTATGGTGAAAATTGATCGATATGGGGGGAGGGGTGGGGTCCAAGTTAATCTCCTCCGTATAGTTCTATGTATTTTCCGAAAATGAAAAATTTTGTCAAAGAGCAAGAGCCATTATCAAATTTCCTGGACCAATATTTACGGTTGGTTATGGTCTCCGCATTGGCTTAAAAAACAAGAAATAAAAAACAAAACCCCTCAGGTTCAGGTTAATAAGTATACAGTGAGGCAGATTTCCTGAGGTTATCAAAAACACGGAATAAATTTACAATGAGGCTTAAATCCTCCAAGCGCTTTCCAAGAGGCAGCACACCTTTCAATCAGGCTGAGTATGTAACTAAAGCACTTACCTGTCTGTGGTGCAACAATGTAATTATTTTCTGGCGGCTAAAGTTATAGTGAAATCATCAATGCCGCCTTAGCCCCAGCGGTTCAGACCACAGTAACACACAGACACGCATCAGTCGAGTCTGAGAACAACTTCCCAGACTCCTTAGTCTCCCATCGCAAAAGCGAGTGAGCCATTTCTTAAGGATTCACACCTGTGCTAACAAGCTCTGCCTTCCCGATATCCCCAGAGGGTTTAGGAAACCCGACATTCGCCCCCAAAGAGGACCCCCGTAAAGACAAGGGTCGGCACACCTTCCCCCTTCTAGAACAGAGGTGACCGTGCTCCTTTCCCAGGGGGCCAACTCCACTCGCCGAAGACGAACCGGGCTGACCAGGGCAATGGGGTTTGGGGCCCTCCCGGGGAGGGCTCGGGGGTGGGGCGAGGCTTGATCCGGCGCAGGTCCGAGTTACCTTGCAGCGCCGCGGCGTCGGCCGCCTCCAGGTCTCGGTAGATGTGGCGCACCATGCCCGCCGTCTCCTCGTTGCTCTGAGTATTGATGTCCCAGAGCACCAGCAGCGCCCGGCGCCGGGCGAACTCGAGCGCGAAGAGGCGGCCCAGGCCGCTGCCGGCGCCCGTGATGAGGCACACCTGGCCGGCCACGCTCTTCTCCTTGGGCCGCACCAGCCAGCGCGCCGCGGCCAGCACGAACGCCCAGAGCACTTTGAAAGTGACCACGAAGAACTCCACCACGATGTTCATCGCGACGCCCGGAACCCCGCACGAGTCCAGCGTCCGCGTCCGCGCTCACCCCGCGCAGGGCAGCCCGGCTCCCGGCCCCGGGGCGTTTGTCAGAGCCGCCCAGACCAGAAGGCTGCGCCCCGCGCCCTCTCTCGAGGTGCCCTCCGGGCTGGAGTGCGCGGCGCCGCTCCCTGCTCGCGC
>NW_024412406.1:11658788-11714372 GCF_014898765.1 Herpailurus yagouaroundi
GCCGGCGGCCGCCCGCCCGTCCCGCAGCGCCCGCCCGGCCGGTCCCGCTGCAGCGGCGGTGACAGCCGCGAGTTAGTCGGCGCGCGCTGCCCTCATGGCCAAGCCGCCGCCGCCCGAGCGTCCCCAGAGCCGGCGCGGCGGCTCCCTCTCACCCCGGGGGAGGGGCGCACAGCGGAGACCGCACGGGCCCGCCGGCCGCCTCGGGAGTTGTCAACTTGACCCAAGTTGCGAGAGGGTGGGAGAGTGGGGTGCGGGGCAGCGGGAGCGCCGGGAAGGGGCGACTCGCTCGGCGCAGTCGACCGCTGCCCAACGGCTTGCAGCTGCCCCCGCGGTCTCGTGTCCCCTGCCCTGCACTCCCCACGGCTGTCACTTGGGCACTGGGCTCCGCAGCGCAGCGCCGCTTGCAAGTCGGAGCGCTCCCGGCCGCCTCTGAGCGGGCTCCACGCTCCGAGCTATATAACCCTAGACCGGGAAGAGCCGGCGGCGGCATCGGCCCTCCCTCCGCTCGGCCCTCCCCGCCCCCGGGCGCACCCCGCCCCCGGCCCAGCCCCCCGCCCGCCCGCCCGCAGCCGTCCGCCGAACCGCGGCGGGGCAGCCCCTCTCACATGGCCGTGGCTGCAGCCTCCAGCCCTCGTCGCACCTCCCTACACAGCTCACGCCCCCTGCCTTGGGGTGTCCCGGCCTCCGCCGGCCAGGCCTGACGGTCTGCAGTGCCCGGGCCATCCTCCTCCTGCCGTCGGGTCCTCGCTTGTCCCTATTTCGCCACTTTGGTTAAGCGTGACACTCGGACGGTCACCCCTGCGATCAGGCGCCGCGGAAGACAGCCCTGCAGGCTGGCGGAACGAATAGAAGGACCTCGGCAGCGCGGCAGTAGAGTGCCGGTTTATGGCTGGGGCTGGCAGAGCTGAGAAGCCCGTCAAAAGCCGGGTCTCGGAAGCGACTTAGAATCGCACCTAACCATCCGGAACGTGGGCCAAAAGGCTCTCGTTTTCCCTGGCTGTAATCACCACTGCAGTGGTTGCCTACAGTTCCAGTCAAGCCTTGCCCTCCCCACGCAGTGAAAATGGGGCATGCCGGGATTTGTAGTTCGCGCCTGTGTGGCGTGTCATTTGCGTACATTACTGGGTGGAATACGAGAAGGTACCCTGTCAACGCAGCCTAGAGACTAGGACCCCGAGTAGTAAAGGTGTCAGCACTCTGTGCTCTTGTCATATTGATTTAAGAGTCTAGTGGGTGCATGTATTTCCCATACAAATTTTACCCGAAAGTCGATCGTAAGGGGCTGAATCAGGCAGTTCTCAATTTTGCGTCTGCAAGACGAGTTCTCTGTTCCGAGTTCTTTTCTGGCTTATCCTGGGACACCTCTAAGTTGTGGGGCTTCGCTCTTGTCGTCTTTAAGTGGACAGCGCGCATGCGCTAACTTCCTCTTTTTCCGGCTGGAACCATGGAGGCTGCAGAGTAAGTAGCTCCTCGCCCACTCGAGAATCCTTCTCCATCCACGAATCCAACGACTTTTTGTCTCGTTTTCCCTCGGTCTGGCTGTAGCCTGTACCTTTGCCCATTTGTCTGTGTGTTTGTGACGCCCTGTGACGCTGGTGGAGGCGCCGGGCAAAGATAGGATGCAGATGGCCTTGGGTCAGAGGTTTTGGAGATACTGGGAACGCGGTGTGAAAGCCTAACTATGTACGGGACCGGCGAGTTTTCCAATTCCCTTTCAAGGGAGGTGCAGAACCTTTGAATTGCGGTCATCTTAGCTCGTATTTGGCCCAGTCGTCCCCGTCGTCAGGCCTTTGCTTTTAGCATGTGGAACTTCAGACCTGAACCAAGGTGGTAGCTGGGAGGTGTTTGTTTGTTTGTTTGTTAATTTTCTTGAGAATTCCAGGCCCCCTTCTTGCAGTAGTTTCTCAGGCTGTGTTAACTTTGTTGTGGGTATTTTAGTTGTCGGAGGTCAGGACAGATGTGAATTTATTGTATTTTCTGTGAATTCTGTGTATTTAAGTGAAGTGGTCTGTGTTAAAGGCGAAGATTATCGGTATAAAAACTCTCTAAACTCTATTTTTCACCATAACCTGCTAGAGAGCAGCTGAAGATAGAAATGTTTAGAGCCGGTGACGGTAGTACTGCTAAATGGCAAAGCCTGTGCAATACGAGAGTAATGCGGTATTGTGTGCTGTTTGAACTGTTAATAAAGTTCTGTTTGCTAACGCCAGAGAGAAGAAAAAGAAGGTTCCTGCTGTGCCAGAAACTCTAAAGAAAAAGCGAAGGAATTTCGCAGAGTTGAAGATCAAGCGTCTGAGAAAGAAATTTGCCCAAAAAATGGTAGGTAAATTTTTTTAAGGCACTTAACCTGTAAAGAGAGGCCTTGTGTTTGGGTTGAAAATAGGTGAGTGTTCTTTCTCAGCAAGGCTTGTGGACTTCACCTACTGTACCAGTGAGCTGGATCATCGGCTTTTTAAAAGTGTTTTTAATTGGAGGTAGTGTCTGCATGTTGAAATGTTAACGCATGCTCTGACAAGGAAAAAGTTTCAAGGGGAAATTACTCTTTCTTCTGAGGAACGGGTGGTGGTGACTGTATTTGGGAGCTAAGAATCAGATGAATAACTGGTATTGGTTTTCAGCTTCGAAAGGCAAGGAGGAAGCTTATTTATGAAAAAGCTAAGCATTACCACAAGGAATACAGGCAGATGTACAGAACTGAGATTCGAATGGCTAGAATGGCAAGAAAAGCTGGCAACTTCTACGTACCTGCAGAACCCAAATTGGCATTTGTCATCAGGATCCGAGGGTAAGTTCAGTTTTAACCGCATTCTGGTTTTGAAGGGAAAGTTACACAATCTCAGCAAAACTTCCCGTTAACTTCTTGGGAGTGTTGGTTCTGGAACATTGGAATAGAGATATTTTGGTCATAGCTAGAACGGGGTGGGGGGGGGGGGGGGGTAGTATTTTAATGGTTTAGTTGCAAGTGCTGTGTCCAAAGCTCTCTGAGCATCTGAGTTTTGTTCAGTGTCCTGGATATTATTTTCAAAAAAAGCTAACAGACAAATACAAAGGTAGGATGGGGTAAAAGGGCCTGGGGAAGTTTGAAGTGTCAAAGGTATGTATCAAAGATCACTTATTTGTGAAAGAGGCAGGTTGGGACACGGGCTAGAATAAGCTAAGAACTGCCAGTGGTCTTCGTAACAATTCCTGTTTATTTAGGTGGGACTTGAGTTGTGCCGAATCATAATGGTTACTTTCTTATCCTCTATTAATGATTGGGTTAAAGCTCAGTGCATTTTGTCTTTTTTTTTCACTGCAGTATCAATGGTGTGAGCCCAAAGGTTCGAAAGGTGTTGCAGCTTCTTCGCCTTCGCCAGATCTTCAACGGCACCTTTGTTAAGCTCAACAAGGCTTCAGTTAACATGCTAAGGATTGTGGAACCATATATTGCATGGGGGTAAGTCTGTCTATTCCTTTGAGTTCTTTTTGGCAAATTGGCTGTGTTGACGAGGTGCATTTGAGGTGTTCTGATGGTGATAACCTTATTATATTTGGTCATTTATGTCTGTTTTTCATATATCAGGTACCCAAACCTGAAGTCAGTGAATGAATTGATCTACAAGCGTGGTTATGGCAAAATCAACAAGAAGCGAATTGCCCTGACAGATAACACATTGATCGCTCGATCTCTTGGTAGGTTCTACCTATTTGGGGAAGGGTTTGATAATTAGACAAAGTTGATTTTTCTGTCAACGAATCTTCCCATGTTCTCTACAATGCAGAAGTTTATGGAAGATGTAAGTTAAGATTTCGTTGGCTTGAGTATTTGTAAATACAGCCGTGTATTTCCTTCTTTGTTGCTTTATTCTTAATTTAAACTATCATAGCCTCTGATTGTCCTTGCTGGATATCTTAATCTGTAAAAACAGCTAGCAATTTTTAATGATCTTAATGTTCAGGTAAATACGGCATCATCTGCATGGAGGATCTGATTCATGAGATCTACACTGTTGGAAAACGTTTCAAAGAAGCAAACAACTTTTTATGGCCCTTCAAGTTATCTTCTCCACGAGGGGGAATGAAGAAGAAGACCACCCATTTTGTAGAAGGTGGAGATGCTGGCAACAGGGAAGACCAGATCAATAGGCTTATTAGAAGAATGAACTAAGGTGAGTAGCTTCATTTCGATAGAAGTTTACTTAGTAATAAGGGTAAAAGTGGTGTTAGTCTCCTACTTTTTCCGTTAAATATTGATAAGGGTTTGGTTGGGTTCTAAGCAATATTGTTTAAGGGGGAAAAGCCAACCATGTTATCTGTACATACAGTTGGTTTGATTGTTCCTTCCTTTTGAGGGCATTTATGGAGGAAAGAAAAGGCCCAGGGTTTTATCCTACTTAATGGAAATTGAAGTACTTTCTTATAATTTCCTCATTTATGTTAATTCTAATCTATCAAGGTGGTTTCTTTAATGAGTGTTTTTTTTCCCCCCTTTCAGGTATCCACCATGATTATTTTTGTAATCTGGTCAGTTAATAAACGACTGCTTTCAAATTAAAATGTGTCGTGACTTTTTGCTAGACTCTGCTGTCCTTTAACTATTGGGACAAATCTTGATGTGTGATAAGAGTAAGCCGTCTTTTTCTTAAACTTTTAAAATTTTTATTTATTTTGAGAGAGAATCCCAAGCAGGCTCCAGGGATCGAATGAACTGTGCCAAGTTTTGCCTTTGTGTACGAAACTGGGGTCTGGTTTGTATTTTGGTGGAAAACATTCCTTGGGTTTATTAAAAACTCTCTTGTGAAAAGAAAAAATCTTTTCACTTTTTTTTTTTTTTTAATTTTTCACTTTTCAATTGTGCCACTGAGTTAGCCAAGATGGGTTTGTTCTAAGAAAGCCTGTTTCATAGACTTATGTGCGTGATTTATAGGTAAGGTAATAAAAATTGAATTATACTGTTGATGAAATTCCATCTGCTGAGGCTTGGTTTTTCTATAAAGTACTGTGTGAACATGTTTTCCTTTTGCATTCCTTTTTTGTTTTTTGCTGTGTATCTTCACCTATCCAGGTGAGTTTCTAATAATACCATTATATATGTTAGAAAAGGAAAAATGAAATTGCTGCCCATGGATGCCACTTATTTTGGAGCACCCTCAGAACTCCTAATGAAACTAGTGAGCAAAAGCTTGAAATAGAAAAGATTAGTTATTTTATAAGTAACATTTTTATATATCGTATATATCTCAGATTAGTGAGCTGCAGGTTTTCGGTATAGAACATGTGAAGTAAGTACATCTAATAAAAGAAGTTTTTGCAGTCTTCATTGTGCCAGTGGACACTTTGCACTAGGATCATTACTTCTTAGTATTTATATTTAATAATTCAAATTCTCTAGACTTGGAAGCAATCTCTGGATTAGTGAGTTTATGGTCAGTGAATTCAGAAAAATTGAGAAGATTCTTTATAAAATCAGTGTTACATGTTTGAGTGTGGCAGGGTTTTGCAAGAAATAGGGTATCTTGGTAAACACTATGAATAGTCTGGTACATTTGTTAATAGCCCACGAATGGTGGACACATCACGCAAAGTAGCGAAGCTTTTGAAGCTGGTAAGGAATAGGAACGTGTAGGATAAACTGACAAAGTATATTGGCTGTATGTGTATTCTCTGCAGGCACTTTTCTGTTTTCCGTCTGGGAAATCCAGTTCTCCATATAAATTACTTTCAAAGTGGGGCCAGAGGCTGAGTAGGGAGGAGTTGGCAGATGTCTAATACCACTATAGAAAACTCTCAAACACTTGCTTCAGAAAAGGGGTATGAAAATATTTTGTGAACTGTTAAAACTTCTTGAAATGCAGCTGGAAAAGCTAACTTAGAAAAGCTACCTCCTAAAATGTCACCTAAAAGGGACTGTCCACTAGAAGGCTAACCAAACTTTGAAAGTCTGGGTCCTGCCCAGCAGGTTGTCCTACAAAAATTCACCCCACAAATGTAAATTTGCATTTCTACCCTTTAACATTCCAGCTTCATAAAAATCTTCTGCTAATTACCCCAGTCTCTTCAAGTCACAAAGTTTAGTTGTGCTCACTGGTTTTTTAGCAGGTGTTCCCTCAAATTACTTACCTTTGAAAGTTCCTTCATGGTTGGCTGGATTGAGTGCTGGCTCTGAAGCCAAACTGGTTCATACCCAGCCTTCACTTAATCATTTGGGCCAATAAATCTGTTTCTTAGCAAAATAGGGGAAATTGTGCATAATACCATAGGATTTTAATGATGTCAGTTCATGTAAAATGCTTACAGCAGTTCCTGGCTAAAAGTACTAAGTAAATACTATGCAACGTGAGCACCTCGCAGGGGCATACAAATGGAGATGGCCTCTACTTTCTCGTATGTCAGTCTAACGGGCAAGGTAGACAACGCAAGTAATGTGAGATAAGTGCTACAGGGATGTCTAGATGTATCTGCCTTTTGGGGTGTTGGGACAACCTGTGGGGGAAATTGACAACATTCTACCCCCACTGTTTGCATTACAGATTTGGTATCAAACCAGCCAAAACATTGTTTTCATACAGGTGCCTCCCTTCTCTAGGGTAATAAAACATGTAAGGCCAGCCTTTTTGTCCCTCCTAACCAGTACCTGACAGAGTAGGTGCTAAGTTTTTGTTTACTGTTGGTGCTGTAACAAATTACAAACTTTGACTTAAAACTCAGATTTATTGTCTTTAACAATTTCGGGGGTAAGAAATCTAGATTTGGTTTCACTGGGCTAAATCGGTGTCAGTAGGCCTGCCTACCGTAGCTCTGAAGGCTAGGAGAGAATCCTTTTCTTCCATTTTCTAGCAACCACTTGGCATTTCTTGGCTTATAGGCAGGCCATGCTTCAGTCTTCAAAGTGTAATCAATCTCTCCTTCCATTCTTCCATCATCACTGGCTCTGATCCTCTGCCTCCTCCCTCTTATAAGAACCCTTGTGATCAAATTGTGCCACCCAGATAATCCAGGATAATCTCTCCATCTCAAATTCCTAAATTTAAGTACAACAGCAAAGTCTCTACATTAAGCAGCGTGTTCGCAGGTTCCAGAAATCATGTCAGGGAAGTGTTTTGGGAGGGCTATGTGATCTTTATAGCAGGTAGCTATATTTTTTCTTGTTCCTCAAAAATGACAAGCTTCTAATGTAGGGTCTTGGCTCTTGTAATCTTCTGTCTGGAACACTCAGCCCTCAGGTCTTTGTACATTGCTGCTTTTTCGTTCTGGAAAAGGGTTTTTTCTCTGACACATCTCCATATAACCCTGTATTTTTCATAGTACTTTTTATTACCTGCAATACTTTTTCCATTTATTCTTGTTGCTTTTCACAGCCTCTCAAAGTTTTGAGAATATGTACCGAAACCACTGTAAGGTTTGAGCGTTTGCCGTCTGTTCTAGCACTTAGAATAGACCTGTTGCATTGCAGGCCTTTTGCTTTTTTGATTGACTCGAGCCTCTTAAGAGTAATAGCAATTTTGGGGCGCTTGGGTGGCTCAGTCCATTAAGTGTCAGACTTCAGCTTAGGTCATGATCTCGCGGTTCGTGAGTTCAAGCCCTGCATCAGCTCTGCTGACAGAGCCTGGAGCCTGCTTTCCATTCTGTTTCTCTCTCTCTCTCTCTCTCTCTCTCTCTCTCTCTGCCCTTCCCCAGCTTGCACTCTCTCTCAAAAATAAGTAAACACTAAAAGTAAATGAATAAACCAAAAAGTAATAGCAATTTAAAATTTGGATTTTCCAGTTGCTGGCATGTTATTCTTGATGAATGCTGAGAGGAGTGGCGCCTGCATTGTGGGTTCATGGGTATATGTATTACTGTAAAGGACTCAAAAAGTGAGTTATTGTGTAGGGATAATAGTTTGTGAAAATAGAACAGCATGTTAGGGGAATATAGGAGATGGTTCATGCTGTGCAGATTGGGAAATTTCACAAAGGAGGTAGAATTTGGACACCTGGTGATAGAAGAGCAGGCAGGAGCCAACAGTTGGGAGACAATGCAGTGGCAGATGTGATAGCAAAACTCAAGAGCAGACCATTTAATAACAGTTGATCACGTATTGACTGCTAGTGTACACTTAATCCACATAATCCTCCCTCAATTGTCTCCATTTTGCAATCACAAAACCGATTAATTGGGGGATGGGTCCCAGGCCTTGCCCTTTAAATTCTCCACGTGAGTTTTAATGTGCAGCCTATTCCATTAGGTAAGTATACCACTGTCCCCATTTTTAAGATGAGGGGTTAACTTTCCCTCCCCCAGGATCACCCAAATAAGTGGTGTGGCTAGTATTAGGTTCCAGGCCTAATTTGAGTTTTCTTAACCAGAGGAGCTAAGGAAGGTGAGTAGGGAGCTTGATGAAAACAGAAAAGTGTGTTTGGGAGCACCTTCAGTTTTGTCGAACCTGAAACCGTGTATTTTACTAGGGCTAAACTTGCAGCCCTATTTGGGGTCAAGAAATGGAGGCAGAGGGTTTAGAATATAATTTGGCAAAAGTATTGATGCTAAGATCCTACCGCGCAAGTCAAGGTGCTAGGCTTAATTGGGGAGAGGACACCTAACCTTTCACCAAAGAACTTAGACAAAGGACGTATAGAACATGGAATGCGGGTTGCCATGGTGAGGGGACTGGGGGTGGGGGGTGGGGCGGGGATGACTGTCACTTAACCTAAGATGGGCTGGGCAAGTATTGCTGGGCTGTTTGAAAGTTCCAGACTCATCAATACACCGGAGAGCCTGATTAGTTTGAATCTTAAAAATGCAACCCAGGGAACTGCATATCACCAACCTGGTCCAGCCGCCCACTACCCACCCTGTCGATGCATGACACAACTTTTCGTGCCCCACTGACCTTGTGCCACCACTGACTCCTATACACCCGGCCTTGTTTCAGCACCCTCCCTCCCACCCCTGCAGCTGTGACTGCAAAGGCCGTGGCACCGATAGTAGTTGTCGAGTGAGTCCTAGCGGCCTCCTAGACGCCCAAGTGCTTTCCTGGCGCGGCACCCCAACTGTTGGTCCCTGCTACTGGGGCCGCGGCCGGTGACCTCGCGCGGGAGGCAGCCGGAAGCCCCTGGCGCCTGGCAACCGGCACGCAACGGGCGGGCGGGGCTGCAGCCACCGGAGCCGCAGGCCGGGCCGGGCGGGGCTGAGCGGCGGGCGTGCCGCGCTCCCGAGCGTCGCCGGGCTGCCGGCCGCCGAGCGTGTTCGCCCCGAGAGCCGAGCCCCTGAGAGCGACGGGCTGCCCGCCTCGCCCCGCCGCCACGGCCAGCCCCGCGCCCAGGCCGGGTTGAGCCAGGGGCTCGGGTCGGCTGGGGGCCGTCGCTGGCTCCCGCGCTGTCCGCTGCCCCCCTTGGTCCCGCCGCGGGAGCCTCAGACCTGGGCACCACCGCCGAGGTCCAGGCACGCGAAGAAGCCCCGCCCCTCCGCGGTGGATCTGTGGGGACAGTGAGTGCGGGCGATCTCCGGGGGAGCCCCGGCCGAGGGGCTCCGGGGGGGGCAGAGGACCTTGCAGGGGCAGGGCTGAAGGGGAGGTGGGGGCCCAAGAGGTCAGCTGGTCAGGCCCCTTCCTGGGCAGGGGAAACTAGCCCAGCGAGGCTCGTGGGTCACTGCAGGGATTCTCTTGACGCACTTGGAGGGGAGCTGGCGGGTATGCGGGGGCTGAAGGACCGGACCAAGGCTGCTGGGCGGGGTCGGGTGAAGCAGAGAGACAGGACGAAACCCGGGCACCGAGGACCGGCCTGCCAGATCTGTACGTGTCCACACTCCTCAAGCTCCGTACAGGCTGTAGCGTGGACATCCGTGCATCAAGTGGACACGCCCTTACAGGGTGGCCCTCCAGCCCGCCCGGGATTTAAACTGAAGCGGGGCGAGGGAGAATGTGGTTTACCCTCTGCCCTTGACTGCCACCGTACTTCCCTCACTTTCCCTCTTGCACCCCGCCCTGTGCAGCAGAGCTTGGGACGGTCAGCGTCTTAGCTCTGGCCCCGTTTTCACCGCCGATTTTGCTTTGTGCCATTTCTGATTTACCTGGAGTTTGTTGTTGGTTACTTTTTTCGTGGGCTAAAAATACTAGGAAAAAATTGTGCAATGTAGAGAGTCTGTTCTATTGTATAGGTCATTCTACCCTACAACCTTTTTGGGGTCATTAAACATGAAAACGGAAGCCTCTGTCCAAAGAAATGCAATTTGGCCACCATTTTCAGGGTATTGTCCTCTGCGAAGCACAAGAATTCCTGCCCTGCTTTGACTTTATCTGCATTGCTAATGGTGAATTTAAATCGCCCTTTCCGGCGGCATTTCTTCAAAAATACTCCTGACATTTCTTTTTTTAAGTTCTTACATTTTTGAAATTACATTATAATACATTAGTAGTTGTCACTCGAACAGAAGTATATAGCCTTAGAGATGAGAGCCCTCTTTACCTTTTCCTTCTTTCTTTCTCAGACTTCTTAGAATTATTTTAGTGTTTATCTTTCTACTCTTTTTGCATCTGTTTTTTCTATCATCATTGGAATCATATCTTTTGAGAAGTTGTCCTTTTCACTTGACATGTGGCAGATACCTTTCCTCTCAGTTTATTTAGGTCTGCATTGATGTGGTAGAGGTGATCCGTATGTAATTTATTGTATTGTAATTTACGTAACCATTCCTCATTAAGATTGGTTCCAATCTTTCCTTGTTACAAATAATGCAACGGTGAACATTCCCATACATGGGAACAGTTCTATAAAATGAATTCCTTGAAGCAGAATTGCTGGGTCAGATGTGTGTATGTAAAAAATTTTTGGTAGCATCTTGCCTTACAAAAACTCTTTACTAATTTATATTTCCATCAACAGACCGTGTTGGGAAAAATCTGTGTTCATTATTATTTAAAAAAAAATTAAAAACATAGTTTCCACTTGCTGAATGTTTATCACATGTCCAGCACTGTGCTGGAAACTTTACATGCATTTTGAAATTTAATTCTCACTAACCCTATGAGAATCTGAGACACTGTTATTTTCTTCATGACCCTATAGTTATGCAGCCATTGAAGGGCAGAATCAAGATTAGCATCCAGACTCATTTTACTCCAATTAAATAAAATGTGTTCTTTGTTGGGTATGAATTCCTGGTCAGTAATTGATCAGAGAATTGTGTTTCATCGGGTTGTTTGAAGATTAAATGAGATCGTGCTTTTGGTGCTACAGTGTTATTAGCAGCTCTTCCCGCTCCCAACTCCTATAGAATTGGACACGATGCAGTGCTTTCGATGATTCTCGTTTCTCTGTATTGTCTGCCTCTCCAATCAATCACCTCTCAGCCTTTTCTTTATCTTCCTCGTTTGTGTACATTTTAAGGAAATCTGGCTTTCTTCTCCCTCTCAAGTCTTCTTTGGCAACTTTAATCCAGTCTCTGGCCTTAATTCTTACTAGGTGAACAGATAACTCTTAAAATTTCTTCTCCCAACCAAAGCTACAGTCCTCAATTCCTACAATTTAGATCCAGTTTCCATAGCTCAGCCTGGATGTCCCGCACTCCTTTTATCTAAAACTGAGCTCTCTGTTGCTCTCCACCCCCAGACTAGCAATTTCTTTTTGCATGTAATTCATAATTCTCTTAGTCACCCAAGTTCACAGTCTCAGTCATCTTTGACTCTTTTGTCTTTGCTGAACCTCCTAAACTCAATCAACTTGTATTCTCACTGTTGCTACTCTAATGTAAGCCCTCTGGCCTCTTAACTTAGATCCAGTCTCTGCCAGATCAATCTTCCTAAAGCTTAGCTGTGAATTTGCCGCACCTCTGTTCAAAACCCCACCAGTGCCTTCCTGTTGCTCAAAGAAGGAAGTGCAAACCACATTGGCTGGCATTCAGATCCGTCTGTGATCTCCCCAATCTGCCATTTCTTTATCTCTCACAGCACCCCTATCTGAACCCCCTCTGTTCTCCAGGGCATCTTTCACATCTATATCTTTTCCTGGAATGCCCATACCAACATTTCTGCCTGTCTAAATTCTATCTGAATGTCATTTTCTAGCTTTTCCAAGTCTTTTTGGAACTTCTATGTGAAAATAATATCTGCCTTCTTTTAACCCTCCTGATGTGAGATAGCTATCTCCCCTCAGGCTGTAATGTCACATTCTGCCTTCTCTTACAGTTGTATGAGTGGCTACTGTTTTTCCTTTTGGATTGGAACTTCTGTGAAGGCAGAATCTCTATTTAGTTCATCTTCGTATTTGTCATGCACATGGCATATTGATTCGCACATAGTACATGCTTAGTATATTTGAATAAGTGAGCTAATATCGTCACACTTGGGCATGTATTAGTCTGTTGCTAGATATGATGACAAACAGACCTCAACGTTTTAGTGACTTAACATGCAAAAGTTTATTCTTGCTCACCTAGCAATTCCAAGGCAGGTATTCCTGGTCAGCAGGCAGCTTTCTTCCAATTGGTTGCAGGACCCAGACTCTACCATTTATTAACACTTCCCTATTATGTCACTGCAGTCAGCAGAAGGGAAGGGAGAAGGTACGGAGAAAGCGGACCTGCTTCTTAAAAGCTTCTTGCAGAGAGTATTACACATTATACTCACTCAAGTTCTGATCACAGGGAGGTAGCCATTTCTCAGAAACAACTCTATTCTATGGAGGAGCAAGAGTTTTAGTAGACATTCCACCTTCTGTGTCACAATTTCTACTTAGGAAAACCCGTGGGACTGCGCTTGACCATCCCTCGCTCAAAACAAAAGCAAGGCTCCCACTTTCCCAATCTGGTTAGGTTAGCAAATGCTCTCTGTTGTACCACAGAAATGAAACACAGCTTTATCATCAGGATTTATCATCATGGGGGCGCCTGGGTAGCTCAGTCAGTTGAGTGTCTGACTCTTGATCTCAGCTCAGGTCATGATCTCACAGTTCGGGATTTCAAGCCCTGCGTGGGGCTTGGTGCTGACAGAACAGAGCTTGCTTGGGATTCTCTTTCTCCCTCTTTCTCTCTCTCTCTGCCCCTCCCACACACTCTCTTTCTCTCTCAAGATAAATAAACTTAAAAAGAAATGTTTGTCATAATGAACTATAGCTGCTTGTTTACTTTGTTCCCCCCAACATGCTATACGCTTTTGCGTCTTCATCATTTTCGTATTTTAGCTCCTAGAACAATGACTGGCATTGTGGATAAATAAATAACTAGCTTTCTCACTGAATCCACAACTTGTCTTTATGTTCACTTGATAAATATTTTGCTTTAAACAAAGCTAAAAATAATCTTACCATCTGCCCTTTGATGCTTGGGTTATTTTCAGCCTTTTTTCAGTCTTATTTTCTATTATACAGAACGCAGGATTTGACATCCTTGAAGATAAATATTTGTATATATCAATGATCCTTCCTTTAGGATAAATACTTGGAAGTGGAGTAGATGGGCCAAAAGTATGTAAGATTATAAGGACATATATGTTGCTAGATTGCTTTCTGGAAGTATACCCATACATACACTGAAACTTTACGAGACCACCTGTTTTCCTTGAGCCCCATCTTACATTGTCTACTATTAGAGAAAACTCCTTGCCATTTTGGTTGGCAGAAGCCGTAGCTCATTATATTATTTTGCTTTTATTTGAGAACTAGTGAACTTTTATTGACCATTTGTATTTTTTTTTTTTTCTGAAATGAACTATCTGTTCTTTAGTAAATACATTTTCTATAGGGTCATTTTCTTTTTCTCTTTTTTTCTAAATTGAAAAAATATTTAGTTTTTATTTAAGAGACAGAGGGAGAGAGAGATGGTTCCTGAGTAGGGGAGGGGTAAAGAGACAGAGACACAGAATCTGCAGCAGGCTCCAGGCTGCAAGCTGTCAGCACAGAGCCCGACGCGGGGCTCAAACTCACAAACTGCGAGATCATGACCTGAGCCGGTTGGTTCCAATTGGTGCCATCCACTTGAACTATGGCAGGAAAAGAGTTTGCTGTTAAACCCTGCCAAAGTTGGACGCTTAAACAACTGAGCCACCCAGACACCCCTTTTTTTATTTTTAAGTATCTTTATATATAAAAGAAATCAAATTCATCAGTGTTTTTATGTCCTCATTTGAAAAGTTATGGGAACTTCTGAGCAGTGTGGCAGAATGAGCTGGCAGGGAAGGGACTCCATTGTATTTCAATATATTTCCAATGCTGGGTAAAATATAATAAGATAATTTATGGAAATGTAGCTGAGCTAGAGACCATGGGAAGGAAATCCCCAGGTGCCACAAATGAAGGAATGCTCACATAGGAAGCCACTGTTGAGCATCTGCCGAAAGCTGGAAGTCACAAAGGAGTACTGTTCCAGTTACTATGACTGCATCACAAATTTCTCCAAAACTTAGTCGTGGAAAACAACCATTTATTGTGCTCAGGGATTCTGTGGGTCAGGAATTCGGACAGGGCACAGCAGGGACAGCTTGGCTCTGCTTCATGATGTCTGGGGCCTCAGATGGAAGAATTGAAAGCTTGGGGCTAGAATCACCTGCAGGCTCATTCGTTCCCATGTCTGATGGTTGATGCTGGCTGTGGACTGAGACCTTAGCTGTGCATGTCAGCTGCAACCTTATATGGTGGCTTTTTCTTGTCACCTGGCTTCCTCACAAAATGGTGGCTGGATTTCAAAGGTGAATATCCCAAGAGAGAGCCAGCGAAAGTTCTATGGCCTTTTATGCCGTAGCCTTGGAAATCATGCAGTGTCACTTCTACTATACTTTATTGACTCACAAAGTTAGTTTCAGGGAGGGGGAACACAGACCTCACCTCTTGAAGGAGGAATGTCACTATCACATTGAAGGAAGAACATGTAGGAATAGACATGTTTTAGTGCATCCTTCTTTGAAAAATACAACCTGGTACAGATACTGAGATGATAACTAGAAAGATGCCCCCTCATTGGCCTGAGGAGGTTACAAGGAAGCTTGCCATCCATTTGAACTATGGCAGGAAAAGAGTTCACTGTTAAACCCTGCACATAGACTCTGCACAGCTTCATACCCACACAGCTCAAGTCTGGTGTCTGGTGTCACATTACCACATGCTTCAGAGACCACAGTCCAGGAAATTGACATATTAACTGGTCTGGCACCTCCAAAACCCAGGGCGAGACAGAGACTAATGGAAAACTCTGTATAGCAAAGTTCTCATAGCTCAGGGAATACTAGACTCCTATAAATAGCAATCTCTTTAAAGATGAGCTCACAAAGTTTACAAATTATATAAGGAAATAAGCCCTAAAGAAGGAGACTTGGCAGATGCAGGAAATGGGAGATGTGAACCACCAAACTGAATAGAACATTATGGGAAAATGGTTACATTTGTAATATTCAAGGAGACGAAGGCATGGAAACCATAAGGCAAGAACAGGACAGTATGAAGAAAAAGAGGAGAGGTCTAGGGTTACAGCTTTACCCCAAAAGGAAAAGAGGAAGAGAGGAAGAGGTGTTGAGTCAAGCTGTACCTCTCATACCCAGCCATTACTTGATTCTTGGCCTATGATAATAATCATGATAATTATGATAATAATAGCAGCCATCACACATGTTTCTGCATATAAAGACACCTTTACTGCAGTCTGAACTGAAGGTTCGCTTTTGAGAAGTAAAGCAGCATACTAGGCATTTAGCTAGATGCTTTCTTAAAATTACCTTTAAACTTCACAATAACTCTGTAAGGTAGAGCTTATTAGTTCCCTAGGTAGGGAGACTGAGGCATGGAAAGTTTAATAAAATAAATATTTTTCCCTGTCCAGGAATAGATGACAGGAATAGGGATTATATAGGTGGATGGGATGTATTGTAAGTAAGTTGCTGTCAGAAAAATGGCACCAATAGAATTGCTTCACTCAGGGTTGGCACACACCTTCAATTTGTAAAAAAACAATTATCTGTGAAGTATAATAAAGCAAAGAACAAAAAAAGAAGATAAGCCTGTACATGTGTGTATTATACATATTTAATATATTTAGGTTCATTGCAGTTAATATTCTTATTCACGCTTATAATTCTCATTTTTGGTCGGTTGGGAACCTTTTTAGGTTGATGACTAATGATTATAATCTTCATTGATAGATTACTAGGTCTCTGGAATGGCAGTATGTTCTAGGCTCGTCTTGTACATTTCCTTCCACAGACCTGGAATCAGCTATTTCTTCAAGAGGCCCTGGTTGTCTGTGGCTTAAAAAAAAATTTTTTTTTAATTTAAATCCAAGTTAGTTAATATATAGTATAATAATGACTTCAGGAGTAGAATTTAGTGATCCATCACTTACATACAACACCCAGTGCTCATCCCAACAAGTGTCCTCCTTAATGTCCATCACCCATTTAGCCCATCCCCCCACCCAACACCCTGCCAGCAACCGTTTGTTCTCTGTATTTAAGAATCTCTTACAGTTTGTCTTCCTCTGTTTTTATATTGTTTTTGCTTTCCTTCCCGTATGTTCATCTGTTTTGTTTCTTAAATTCCACATATGAGTGAAATCATATGTCTTTTCTGACTTATTTCCCTCAGCATGGTACACTCTAGTTCCATCCATATTGTTGCAAATGGCAAGATTTCATTCTTTTTGATCACCAGTAATATTCCATTGTATATATATATACCAAATCTTCTTTATCTGTTCATCTGTCGATGGACATTTGGGCTCTTTCCGTGCTTTGGCTATTGTTGATAATGCTGCTATAAACATTGGGGTGAGTGTGCCCCTTCAAATCAGCGTTTTTGTATTTGTGGGTTTTTTAAGTCACATTTTAATTATTAGGTTTAGTGGACAGAGATAGAAAACAGTTTTTTTGTCTTTTTTCTTTCTTAGATGAAAGTCTCATACTTCCAATTCGTAGTTGGGACTTCAGGGTTTTTGCTTAATTTTATTGATGTTAAGTCTGTATCTTTTTCGTCCACTCTAAAAATCCTGGTTCCCATCAGCACCAGTATAAATGTTCATTTACTCAACCAGCTATCTTGAACTATAAAGTAGATACTATATATTGAGGGCATTGGAGCAGTGAGATAGAAGTGTATGGGGGTCCCTGATATCTTGGCACCAAAGCTTAGGTGTCTGGCCAGGCTTTTATCTGAGGAAAAATCTTTTGTTTAAGCACATATTTTGGATTTTCTAAACTTTGAAGACTGAATAGTACAGGTAACTACTATGGATTTCCAATTTTTAAAGGATTAGTGTATGGCAAATGCATTTAATACCAACATGTTCCTGAACTTACTGTTGTCTTTGATACAGAAGACTTTTCAGAGTATTTTTCTCCCTCAAATGTTACCAAGAATGTCAACAGTTATTACTGTATTGTAGAATTGTGAAGATCTCAATTGTAGTATATTATCCTTTTTTTTATTTTTAGAAACTGGTTTTGAGGGAGTGAATAAATTTTTGTCTACTTAATAGAATTAAAAGTTGTCTCCAACACATATTTTATATAGGCTATGATGTAGTGTTATGTATTGAATTTTGTCCCCCACCCCAAATTCATATGTCAAAGTCCTAACTCAACCTCAGAATGTGACCTATTTGGAGATAGGATCTTTACAGAGGTAATCAACTTAATATGAGGTCATTAGAGTGGGCCCTAACCTAGTATGACCAGTGCCCTTATAAAAAGGGTTAATTTGGACACAAGATATGTACAGTGGGAAGGTGACGTGAAGACAAAGGGAGAGGACAGCCTTCTACAAGCTGAGGAGAAAGGCCTGGGACAGATCTTTTACTCACAGCCCTTAGAGCAACCCAACCCTATTGACACTGATTTTGAACTTCCAGCCTCCAGAACTGTGAGACCCTAAATCTCTGTTGTTGAAGCCACCCAGTCTGTGGTACTTTGTTATGGAAGCGCTGGCAAACTTATATGTATTCTTGTTTTTTTTGCACTGTTTCCTTATTCTGCCTACTGTTGTTTAATAGAAACATTTTTTAAAAAAATCTTTGATTGTAAAAGGCAGATATTTTTGATTCTCACTCCCCCATCTCCTCCAGGATAATGCTTCATTAGTTCTTTTCCTCTTTTGTATTTTCAATCTCTCCTTTTTGATTGTCTTTATCCTTAGAGGACTATACTCGTGCTCAAGAGTCTCTCATGTTTAAATACAGCTCTTTTGGCAGTATGTTGCTCTCTGATGAAATTGGTCATCACTTCCTTTTCTTTTCCTTTTTTATTTTATTTTATTTTTTTAATGTTTTTTTAAATTTATTTTTGAGACAGAGAGAGACAGAGCATGAGCAGGGAAGGGGCAGAGAGAGAGGGAGACACAGAATCCAAAGCAGGCTCCAGGCTCTGAGCTGTCAGCAGAGAGCCTGATGTGGGGTTCGAACTCACGGACTGTGAGATCATGCCCTGAACTGAAGTCGGACGCCCAACTGACTGAGCCACCAGGCACCCTCCTTTTTTTATTTTTAAAGTTCATTCATTCATTCATTCATTCATTATTGAGAAAGAGAGAGAGAGAGACCACAGGAGGGGCAGAGAGGGAGAAGGAGAGAGAATCCCAAGCAGGCTCCACACTGCCAGTGCGTAGCCTGACGTGGGGCTTGAACTCATGAACTGTGACATCATGACCTGAGCCAAAGTCAAGAGTCAAACACTTAACCAACTGAGCCATCCAGGCATCCCACCACTTCCTTTTTCTTAAAACTCTCTTTGCCTTTGGTTTTTATTGGCACCCCTTACTTCGTTCTTCTCTTTTGCCAGTCCTTTTTGGTCTTCTCTATGGTCAACAGATTCTTCTTCTGTCTTTCAAATATTAGTTGCCTTGGACTTGCTCTTATTCTTCATAACTCTTCACTTGTACACTCCACTCACCCTGGACAGCCTGATCTGTTCTCGAGGCTCTACCTGTGCTGATGCCTACCAAACTGAATCTCTTGGTTAACCTCACTCCCACCTCTGGATATCCCCTGCTGTGAATGTCACACAGGCACCTCAAACTCGTTTTATGCACAAGTGAATTTCTCTTCTCACTCACACTGATTCCTCACCCCATCTTCCTAACTTTGTGAATAGTACCAGTCATATAGAGTCCCCAGGTCCTCTTGATGTCACCTCATTCACCTCTACCCAGCTTGGCTTTCAGTCTGCTGTTTATTTGGTTTAGGCCTTCACTACTAATGGGTTTTGAATGACTAGATTTAGGAGAAAAGAGAGGTTGTCGCTGTTGCCTACCAGCTTTCTATTTTGTGCCATCGAAGGATGGCAATGTCATGCACTATGTTAGGGAATACTGAGGGAAACAGATTTTGATGGGGTTAACATATTTTGAGGGAAAATATCTAATAAGTCGTCATTTATATGTGCCTATTGCTCAGAAGAGAGGCCTGAAGATACAGATTTAGGGTTCTTTGAAGAATGTCAAGGAAGACATTGTCACTCTGGCCATACTTAACTGCTTGCATTCCTTGTATAGAGCACTCTTTTTGATACCCCTGTGTCATCACCCAGCAGTGACACTCTAGAGTGCCCTGACCCACTCCCCCTGACCTGGATTTGGCTTAAGACTTAGCTTAAGGGTCATCTCCTCAAAGCCTTTCCTGAGAATTAACTACTCCCTTTGTGTTTCCACAGCACCCCTTATGCACCTTTTAACTTGAGATTTACTTTTTACCCAACACCAATATATTTTCTTTCCCACTCAAAACTTTTTGATGGATTTTCAGTGCACCTAGAATAAAATCCAAACTCTTTATGATGTATAAAGCCACAAAATATCTGATACCTGCTCTCTCTCCAGCCTTATCTTATTCCCCTCTTTGTTGTAAGCCATATATGTAATTTAAAATTTTCTAGAAGCCACATTACAAAGGTAAAAAGAGACAGGTGAAATTAATTTAAATCATCTATTTTATTTGATTCAGCATATCCATATATTATCAACATAAAATCAAAATAAAAATGATTAATGAGATGGTTTACATTCTTTTTTTTCCATTCAAAGTCTTTGAAATCTGCTGTGTATTTCACACTTCCAGTACATCTCACTTCTGACTAGCCACATTTCAAGCGCTCAATAGCCACATATGGCTAGTGGCTACTCTATTGGACAGCATAGAAATTGGATCTTTTTCTCCTTTAGAACATGCCAACCTTATTCTGGCTTTGGGCTCTTTGCACTCACTGTTCTCTTTGCGGAGAATTCTCTCCCTCCTTACGTTTTCTCTGAATATCTCTGCTTCTGGTCCGTTTGGATCTCTGCTCAAGACCACCTCATCTATATGGTCTTCCTTAGCTACCCAGTCCAAAGTACTTCCTTCCCCTTGGCACATTGCCATGATGAACTATAGTCAATCCTTAATATTCATGGATTCTGTATTTGCTAATTCACCTACTCGTTAAAATCTATTTGTAATTCGGAAATCAGTAGTTGTGGTGCATTCCCAGTCACTTGCGGACATGTGCAGAGTTGTAAAAAATTTGCATTGCCTGACATACACTTTGCCACTGAGGTCGAACAAGGTCATAGTCCACCTTCTTGTTACAGTGTTCATACTGTAAGGAAATGTCCTTTTCACTATCTATTTAGTGCCATGTGTTTTTATATGTTTGTGCTTTTTTTGGTGATTTTGCTAGAAGTGTAGTGCTGAAGTTCTGTCTGGTGTTCCTAAGCACAAGAAGATGATGCTGTGTCTTATGGAGAAAATACATGTGTTAGATAAGCTTCCTTCAGGCATGAGTTATACTGCTGTTGGCCATGGGTCTGATGTTAATGACTCAACAATATATATTAAATAAGGTATCTTTAAACAGAAACACACTAAAAAGAAAGTATTGGTCAGTTGATAAAAATGTTGTGACCAGAGGCTCACAGGAACCTAATTTCATATTTCCTCTAGGAGCAGTGGTTCTATATCTGCTACTTTAGTGTTTATGGCAACTTTATAGGACATAACTATTGTGAATAATAAGAATCAGCTATACTTTAGTTGTATTTTATCTAAAGTAAACTTTATTAATTTCTTTGCTCATTTAATGTCTGTCTCCCCTTACTAAGCTTCAGAACAGAGACCTTATCTGGTGCCTGACGTAGGATTGTCATAAATGAATGAACAGATGAATAATGAATAATGAACAAACATTTAATTAACATGTCCTTCTAGTTCTAAGCTAGGTGATAAAAAGATAATCTTAATTTAAAAAAATATTTGGAATATTTTTAATACAAAAAAATGTTTAAACACAACCATGTTTTGAGGTGCCTTGAAAATATAGTAATTGTTTTATAGCTGTTTTAAACAGTTAGTTTATCTCAATCCTGAGTCTCCTTACCATTAATTTGCAAAAGCATTTGTTTTGAGTGAGTTTTTATGGTCTGCCTTAGAACCTAATTAAAAAATCTCTTTCTCTGTGAGGTTTTTCTATCAGCCCTTTTTATTTTTTAATTTTTTTTAAAGTTTATTTATTTTGAGAGAGAGAGAGAGAACATGTACACAAGCAGGGGAGGGTCAGAGAGAGAGGGAGAGAATCCCAAGCAGGCTCCTTGCCGGCAGACACAGGGCTCAGACCCACGAACTGTGAGATTATGACCTGAGCCGAAATCAAGAGTTGGATGCTCAACCAACTGAACCACCCAGGTGCCCCACTCCTTTTTATTTTTTAAGACTTATAAAGTAACCTTAATTTTTCTCCCTCCACTATAGTTGGTTATATTTTGAGGAAACATCGGATCAAAAATGTGTGTGTGTGTGTGTTTCCCAGCACATTCCTTAAGTTGTACATTCTTGCATCTGTGGGCTTTTTTACTCCTTTTAATTAAGGAAAATTTCAAACATAGACAAAAAACTGTAGAGATAATAGTATGATGAACCCTCTTGTATTCATTGTGTGAACCTTTTTAAAAATACTCCATGTTAAGAAAGTTTTCTCTTAACCTGGTTTGAAAAATATCCCAAGAGGCATTTAATTGTTAGTCTCTGGTTGTTTCTTCTGTCCTGATAGAGAAGTTACTAAGAAGAGAAGGAGGGTCTGCCTTGGGGCTGAAAGAAAACTCTCTGGTCATTTTCACCTTTACAAGTAAAAGGAGAAAGAAGGACTTAGAATAGAGTATGGACTGTGATTCTAAGAGTCTTTTAAGACTTTGAAAATTATAATTTACTCCATATTTGTCATTTAAAAAATTTTTTTTGATTAAAATTTTAGTTAACATACAGCGCAATATTGGTTTCAGGAGTAGAATTCAGTGATTTATTACTTACATATATTTTTTTAACATTTTAATTTTTTTGTGGTAACATGAGATTTACCCTCTTAACATATTTTTAAGTGTAAAATACAGTATTGTTGTCTATAGGTACAATGTTGAACAGCAGATCTCTAGAATTTACTCATCTTGCATAATCGAAACTTTATACCCACTAATTAGCAGCTCCCCATTTTCTCCTCCCCCCAACCCCTGGAAACTACCATTCTGTGCTTCTATGAGTTTGCCTATTTTAGATACCTCATATAAGTGGAATCTTGCAGTATTTGTCTTTCTGACTGGCTTATTTCACTCAGCAGAATGTCCTCAAGGTTCATCATGTTGTTACATATTTCAAGATTTTATTCTTTTTCTGTGGCTGATTAATATCTCATTGTGTGTGTGTGTGTGTGTGTATATATATATATATATATATATACCACATATATATACCACAGATATATATACCACATATGTGGTATATATATCTCATTGTGTGTGTGTATATATATATATATATATATATATATATATATATATATACCACATTTTCTTTATTCATTCAGGTGTTGATGGATTTTTAGATTGTTTTCACATCTTGGCCATTGTAAAGAGTGCCAACAGTGAGTATGGGAGTGCCGGTATCTCTTCGATATTCTGATTTCAGTTATTTTGGGTTAATACCCAGAAGTGGGATTGCTGGATCCTAGGGTAGTTCTACTTTTACTTTTTGAGGAACCTCCATACTCTTTTCCATAGTGGCTGCACCATTTTGCATTTCCACCAATAGTGGACAACAGTTCCAATTTCTCTACATCCTCATCAATACCTGTCTTTAAGAAAATTTTTTTAGGGCGCCTGGGTGGCTCATTCGGTAAAGTGTCTGACTCTTGACTTCAGCTCAGATCATGATCTCGAGGGTCATGGGATCAAGCCCCACATCAGGCTCTGTGCTGACAGTGTGGAGCCTGCTTGGGGTTCTCTCCCTTTCTCTGTTCCCCTCCCCTGCTAGCACTCACTCTCTCTCTCTCTCTTAAAATAAATAAACATTAAACAATTTTTTTCTAGTAGCCATCATAATAGGTGTTAGGTGGTATCTCACTGTGCTTTTGATTTGCATTGCCCTGATGGTTAATGACATTGAGCATCTTTTCATATACCTTTTGCCCATTTGTATGTCTTCTTTGAAGAAATGTCTATTCAAGTCCAAGCCCATTTTTAACCAAGGTTATTAGTTTTGTTTTGTTTTGTTTTGCTTTGGAGTTATATATTTTGGATATTAGCCCCTTATCAGATATATGATTTGCAAATATTTTCTTCCTAATATTTTTCTCCAGAGGTTTCCTTTTCACTCTGTTGGTTGTTTCCTTTGCTATGCAGAAGCTTTTTAGTTTTATGTAGGTCCCACTTATCTATTTTTTGCTTTTATTTCCTGGGTCTTTGGTGTTATATCCATAAAATCCTTGCAAGATCAATGTCATGAAGATTTTCCCCTATGTTTTCTTATAGGAGTTTTACAGTTTTAGGTCTTAGGTTTAAGTCTTTAATCCACTTTGAGTTGATTTTTGTACATAGTGTAAGGTAAGGGTTCAGTTTCATTCTTTTGCATATGGATAACTAGTTTTTCCAATGACATTTGTTGAAGACATTGCCTTTTCCTTATTGTGTACCCCTTGGTATCCTTGTAAAAGATCAGCTGACTGTATACATGTCGATTTACTTCTGGATTCTATTCTTCCCGTGGTCTGTTTTTTCTAACAGTACCATATTGTTTTAATTACTTTAGCTTTGTGATATATTTTGCAATTAGGAAGTTTGATGCCTCCAGCTTGATCTTCTTTCCAAGATTGTTTTGGCTATCTAGGGTCCTTTGTGAAGCCATATGAATTTTTGACTTGTTTTACTATTTATGTAAAAAATGCATTGGGATTTCAATTGCATTGAATCTGTTGATCATTTTGGGTAGTATGGTTATTTGGACAAAATTAAGTTCCAGTTTATAAACATGAGGGATATCTTTCCATTTGTTTTTGTCTTTAATTTTTCATCACTGTTTTTCAGTGTATAAGTTGTTCTCTCCTTGGTTAAGTTTATTCCTAAGTATTTTTTTCTTTCTGATGCTATTGTAAATTTGGTTGTTTTCCTAATTTCCTTTTCAGATAGTTTATTGTCAGTGTATAAAAGTGCAAGTGATTTTTGTTTATTGATTTTGTATCCTGCAACTTTGTTGAATTCCTTTATTTGTTCTATCATTTTTTGGTGGAGTCTTTAGGATTTCTGTCATCTGTATATAGGGATGGTTTTACTTCTTTTCCAGTCTAGATTCCTTTTTTTCCCTGATTACTCTGGCTATTACTTATAGTTGAATAGAAGTGGTAAGAGTGGTCATCCTTGCCTTATTCCTTACCTTAGAGGAAAAGCTTTTGATTCTTCACCATTGATTGTGACATTAATTGTGGACTTTTCATGTATAGCCTTTATAATGTTGAGCTAATTTCTATTACTAGTTTGTTGAGATTTTTATCATGAAAGAGTGTGGAATTTTATCAAATGCTTTTTCTGCATCTATTGAGATGATCATGTGATTTTTTTTTTATCCTTTATTAAAGTGGTATATCACATTAATTTTGGGGTGTTGAACCATCCTTGCATCCCAGAGATAAGTACCACTTGGTTATTGTGTATAATGGTAATATATTTGAGAGAGTCCTAAGCATTTTATTGTCTTGTACACAATAACTTGCCATTGGACTTCAGTTTTTTTTATATTGCTAAATATCTGTGACCTAGGGTTTGAAAGAATTCATTAAAATGTTTTAAATGACTCCTACTATCTGTTTTAGCTACATTATTAAAGGCCTCTTACTTTAAAATCCCAAGAATATGTATTTACATGTTATAAGTGAACTTTTCTTGTAAGTCTATGTTAGTATTTACTCTGCATGATGGAAAACAAATTAGAAAGAGTATTTATCTCTGCAATACTTTTTTTTTTTTTGTATTTTGTGTCCTGTATCTGAAGCAGCATCTCACTTTCATCAACACTGCTGAAAGAAGAAGAAACAATGCCAGTGTTATCCCCTGAAATCAAATTTGATACTTCTAATGTCACCAGAAATTCCCTTGACTGTTTTCTGTTTGAGAGTAGTTGGAGGAAAGCAGTTTTGGAAACACAAAAAATGAAGAAAGGTAACTTGTTTTTTTACAATTATTTTGCTGAAGAAAATATAACAATAGTGCCTTCAATTTACACATGTATTTTTTTTAAGCAGTCGAGAGACATAATTTTTGTAACATTTATGTCAGGATAATATCCTGAGCTTATGGAAAATAAAAATGGAAGCAAATTAGAATTAATTTACTTAATGTAATTCTGTAATCATGATGGAAGCAAATTTTGAAGAACTACTTCTCTTGATATCAGTGCAGTAATACCTCCATTGAGTCATTCTACTTTTCCTAAATTGTGTTTGTTTTTAAGCACCTCAAGTTGGTTTTTATGTTTTAAGAAACCCAAATCTTTGACAGCACCTTTTTGTATTAGTAATTCTAACCAAAACTTTGGTTTTTGTGCGAGTTATATGGAAAGTATCTTATATTCTATAGATGCTCGATAAAGACTGATTTGAGGACTTTTGATATGTGTATGAATGTATTAATAGCTTAATTTTAATTTATATTTCAAGTTATAATTGTATTATCTTATTTATCCTGAATTCTGTCTTCAGCTTTATAAGTAGAGATGTAATTCTTCAAAATCACAAAATTCAAACTCCCCAACCCATTTCATCACTCCTGGTTTTGAATGTGTTGCTCTATTTCTTCAACGTTTTCACTAGATTCCCATTAAAGATACTTTAGTTTATCTGCCCTTTTATACCCAAATCTAATTGCTGAAAAGAAAATTTGTATGTTTTTTGATCAGGAGAAGCAATTTTTTTTTTCCAAATGAGAAAATATCAAACGTTGCAAAATAGCATTTGGAACATTTAATATAACTCCAGTCCCATTAGATACTATTTTTATTCCTGTGCTAGACTTACTTAGTAGGGAAAGCTTAAGGGGCATCTGGGTGGCTCATCAGTTAAGTGTCCGGCTCCTGATTTTAGCTCAGGTTATGATCTCAGGGTCAAGGGATCAAGCCCCACATCAGGGTCTGCATTGAGCGTGGAGCCTGCTTGGGACTCTCTTTCCCGCTCTCTCTGCCCCTCCCCCCCCCCCCCCCCCGCTTAAAACAAAAAAAGAGAGAGGGGAAGTTCAAAAACCAATTCTCAACATTTAATTTAAAGATCACCCGAACCTTTAATTTCTTAATCTGTTTTTTTTTCCATTCATTGCCTTCATTTTGAAATTGTGTTTTGTTTTGTTTTAATAATTTGACAGTGTCTTTGTCCAATTTTATGTGAGGTCAATAGGAGAAGCAATCTTGATGCTTCAGTGTTCGTGTTCCTAGATTTGGTATGAAATTTTGCAGAGAGAAAATTAAAATCAATGCCTGAAGTAAAATTCATTTATCTGTCATTGCTAGCTCAATAATCATGTATTTATACCTCTTACTTACATAAAAGCAGGAAGGTAGAAAGATTTAAAATAGCAGGTAATATAAGAGTCTTAAAAGTGCTTTTAAACTCTATTTCAACATAAATGTCTCTAATATTCTGGAAATTATAATTATATAAAATAATGAGGCAGGGGACAGTGACGACTGGGAGATCCATGAAGCTGTCCTTTTTCCTTATTCTACTTCTTAATCAGCCCCTTAATCGTCTCTTCCCTACAGTCCCTATAGTAGGAGTTAAAAGGTATTCTCTTGGGAAAGACACTAGATAAATTACAGTAGCTTTATTTTTCTCTACTTAATGACTGATTTAGTATATTGTATTATGTGTTTTAGTATGTCACAAAAGAAGACATTTCATGAAGAAATAATATAGTTGATTATGATACTATTTTTAATTTGAATACACCACAGCATTTGGTCTAGAAGAGCTCAAAGAATGTGTCAAAATGCCATATTTACCAGGACTGCAAAGTTGCCAAAAAAGTGTAAGTTCAAGTCCACTGGAAGTTCATCCAAGACTGCTGCATACTAATACCGAGATGCCTCCAGTCAGGTACACCATTTCTACTCAATTCTCTTTCATTTGACATTTATTTGTAGTAACAGCTAAATGTAGAGGTTTCCTGGCTAGTGAATTTAATTCTTTCTTGCCCACTAATATTTTTTTTCATAAAAGATTTATTTTTTTGAATCTAAGGTAGCAGTTTTATTCAGTTTGACAAGTAGGCACTTTTCTCAGTTTTCAAGTGACATTTCCTGAAAGGATTTAAGGAAATCCTTTTGAAAGTATTCGTTGCCCTAGAATAGATTGCCTATGAGAATATTGGGATTTTTCACAATGAAAATAAATGAACTCTTTGCAATATTTTGTTTATAGTTTGACTGATGTAGTGTGAGGGGAGATTCTAAATGAGATGTCAGCCTAATGAAAACCCTGCACTGACTATCAGAATGGAGTTTGTCAGCCAGAAAAGTCCCACCCACTTTGAATATTGGTGTTTAAAAACATTATCGTAATTGCCTTCCTTTTTATAAATCAGACTGACTGACATACCATGAAAAGAAAACCCCTTTCTCCAAAGGGATCTATAGTAAGACAGTCTCGTACTCTATTTTGTTGCTGCTTTGGTTTATTTATTTATTCATCAGGTATTTATTGCATGTCTAGTACTTGTTCACTCTGCCAGCCTGAAAAAGACGAAGCATTTATAGTCGTCTGTGTTGTTACTCTCTTTAGGGGAAAATTTATGTTTTCATGTTCTTTTCCTGCTATAGTGTGCTTTAAAGTCAGCTAGTTATATGTAGCACACAAATATCGAAGTCTTAGAATATATTTCTTGAGCTTTCCACTAGTGTTACTGTTCTTGCTAATTACTCTTGAAATAAATTTTGGTCATATAAATGGAGAACTACAATATGCTAAAAATGAAAAGTTGTGCATTATTTATGAAATTATGAAAACAAATAAGAACTTTGAAGAAAATTTGGAAAAAGAAAAACAATGCTTTGATAATATACATATCCTCACATATCCATTTTTATTATCGGCTGTTGGTTCTCTTTTCTTCCTCATTTTCATGGACTTTTATTTTAGCTGTGATTTTAGTGTACTTACAATTTTTTACTCTGCCTTTTTAACTTATTATCACATATATTCACTTTTTCAGGTCAGTGCATAATCTTCAGACGGTCCTTACTGGCTACATTATATCCCACTGATAGATCCATGGTTTATTTAACCGTTTCCTATCATTGTACTTACAAGTTGCTTTGACTTTTTGGTTTCCTAAGTAATATCACAATGAACAACAGCATACATGAAGCCTTTCCCATCATTTTTAATATTATCTGAGGGTGGGTTTCCAAGCTATAAAAATATTAAAAGCAAAATTACTCTTTCTTCCATGAGTCAATGATGCAATAAGGCAGATTGAGGGATAGTGGAAGAGAAAGAGTAAGCTGCTAATGGAGTAGATAATGGGAAAAGAGGAGGAATGGCAGGGATAGAAAGGAGAGAGGCTTTTGGAAACATGAGCAAAATACCTGCTTAAGGACAGTGAGTTTCTATCTCTACTGACACACCTGTGTCCCTAACATTCACCTCACTCTTGTCATTTTCATCAGGAGTCCCAGGGCCCTTTGAGGAGGGTGTAGGACTGCCTCTGGCAATGGACTTTTCTTGGTACAGACCAGTCTTGTTACCCTTCTTCCAATGCATATGATCCATCTTTAAGAAACTGGAAGCCCCGAAAGCACTCCTTGTATTAGCCCAATTACCTCTTAATTTTAAGTCTTCATTTTACTTCCTACTGTTTTCACTCTATTTCAGTTTTTTTTTTTCTTCCCATTTGCGATTTAGCTGTCTGTGCAATGACTCCTCACCATTTTACATGGACTCAAGTGTGAATTTATGTAGTCAGTGAGAGATCATTTCAATATATTAAATTCATGCTATGACAAGTATCCTTCATATACGAAGTACAAGAATGGTGACTTCGTGCCATCATGTTTATGAAGTGCTTGGCAAACGTAAATGTTAGTTCTCTTCACTGTCTTTGAAACAAGTGTCTTTATTTTAGCCCTTCTGGTGACAACCTGTCGAGTTGCCTGCAAGTATTTTATTCTCCTCTGCATATTGCACAGTGTCCTGTGAGGGAACAGCCATGGCAAAGCAGGAAAGTAACTCATTTTTCTTTGTCTTGTGTACAACCCCTTAATACCTTGTTTCCCTCCATATGAATATTTGTGAACATTTGTTTTTAAAATGTGGATAAAAGTTTGTGTTTTCAAATTTCTGTAATTATAATCATACATTTTCAGTGACTTTCAAGGCACACTCTGGTAATATAACTGATAGCGGTAATCCTAGAGGTAAAGGGCATCTAAAAATTCTGGCTGACTTCTAAAGTTTAATATAGTTACAGGAAGTTTGCAGTTCGCATGGATTATCTCCCCCACAGCAGATTCAATCATGACACACTTCCTCTAATAACCCACTTGTTATGTAGGTCTGTTCCAGTAGGAACAAAAGTTAATTAAGATAAAATTCAGATTTTATGGTGATTAATAGGTAAAATGTGCACAAATAAGTGATAGTTGATGTTTGGCATACTAGACACTATCTTAAAGTTAAGATAAAAATAAGATAAATAGGGGAGCCTGGCTGGCTCAGTTGGTTAAGCATCCGACCCTTAGTTTCAGCTCAGTTCATGATCTCATAGCTTCGTGGGTTCAAGCCCTGCCTGGGGATCCACACTGAGTGTGGAGTCTGCTTGGGATCCTCTCTCTCCCTCTCTGCCCCTCCCCAACTTGCGCTGTCTCTGTTTCTCTCAAAATAAACAAATAATTAATAAACTTAAAAAAAATAAGATAAATACGGGGAAAGTTAGACATAACACTTACCTACTGGTAAAATTTATTAACAAAAACGGACGGATTGAGTTGGTTCATATCTGCTTCTGATTGGATTAGTTACAATAGAATGAATTCGCCTTCTTTAATGTTTATTCATTTTCCATGTGATGTCTTTCACCAAGTGAGACAACTTCTTATCTCTTACTATGTATTTTAAATTAGTGTACTCTGGGGCGTCTGGGTGGCTCAGTCGGTTAAGTGTAAGGGTCCAACTTTGGCTGAAGTCATGAGTTCAAGCCCCACATCTGATTGTTTGTTGTCAGCACAGGACCTGCTTCCTATCCTCTGTCTCCCTCCCTCTCTCCCCCTCCCTGTTCGTGCATGCTTGTGCGCTCTCTCTCTCTCTCTCTCAAAAATAAGTAAACATTAAAAATTTTTTTAAAAAATTAGTGTACTGTGGATTTATATAAACTTATTTTATGAAAATATATAATTTTAGGACAAGGAAGACTAAGGAGACATGCACTGTAGTACCAATTCAGGAGAAACCAAAGGGTAAGTTGGCTCATTTTTTTTCTCCTACTACATGTAATAGGTTGTCTAATGTTTATATTTTTAACTTCCTTTCTTTCCACTGATTTAATTGCTTTGTTCTGTTAATGCTTCTTTTAAGCTTTGTCTATTTTGTAAACTTAGTGGGTGCTATGTCCCATGTGCACATACCTTTATTATCTCAGGACCCTGGGATAGGCTCTCACCATCTCTCATGTGGGCCATGGCATAGCCTGCATAGCATTTGAGTTTCTGACTTTTGAAATTTTTCAAAGCTGTGGCAATGTGATGCTGAGACACTGAGTGTAGTTCCCCAGGAAGAAACTTGATGATGCCACTCTCACTGTTAAGGGTGCATGTTGCCTCCAAAATGGCTTGCTGCAAAGCAAACACTGAATGCTATTTCTGTTTTTACCTTTTTAAAATAAAAGTGAAAATCTTTATTGGACTTCTTTCAGTTAGCAAAAACAGGTACTAATGTCAGTGTTTCATAAAAGTAAAGTGGCTTAGTATGAACTTTTGAAAGGCTGGGGAATACCTGTATTATATAGCTGTAAAAAAGGAAATCCTATTTGTTGTGACAAAATGGTTAAATCCAGAGGGCATCATGCTTAGTGAAATAAGCCAGACAGAAAAAGACAAATGTTGCATGGAACTTTTTTCTTACTGGAATCAATCGCTTATATGTGGAATCTCAAGGGAGGAAAAAAAAGCTCAAGTATATGGAATAAAATGGTGGTTACCAGGGTTTGGAGCTGAGGCAAATGGGGAGATGTTGATACAAAATTACAGCTCTGAGATGAATAAGTTCTGGGGATCTAATGTATAGCCTAGTTGACTGTAGTTAATAATACTGTAATGTAGACTGAAATCTGCTAAGGGAGTAGATCTCAAGTGTTCTCATCTCCTTCCAGAAAAGGTAACTATGAGAGGTGATGGATGTGTTAATTAACTTAATTGTGGTAATCATGTAACAATGTATATGTATATCAAGTCATCATGTTGTATACCTTAAATATATACAATTTCTATTTGTCAAATATACTGCATTAAAGTTGGGGAAAAAGTGGAAAACAACATCATAGGATTAGTAAGATGAAAGGTCATTAGAAAATACCCAGTTAAAGTGGAGGGAGAAAAAAACATAATACTGAACAGAGTGTGCAAGTCATTACATGACAAGGTAAACCTGCTTTACTTGTGTGTAATTCTAATTCCAGAATAAGAGGAGAGAGAGTAGGACAGGAACACTATTTACATACTGACTGATAAGTTCCCAAATTGATGAAAAATACAAAGGCACAGATACAAGAAGTTCTATGAATCCTCAGCAGGATAGAAACAAAGAAAACCACAGGTAGGCACATCATAAGAAAAAGACTAAATTAAAACAAAACAAAACAAAACAAAACACCCAAAAGAGAAAAAACAAATGTTACTTTCAAAGGAGCAATGGTAAGATACACAACTGACTTTTTAAATGTAGACAATGGAAGCAAGAAGACAGTGGAATGGCATTTTCAAGTGCTAAAAGAGTAACTGCCAAACTTGAATTGTATTCAATTCAGTGAAAATATTTTTAAAAGTAAAAGTGAAACAAATACATTTTCATTCAGATAGAAGTTGAAAGAATTTCTTTTCTGCAGAGCTTCACTAAAAAATATTAAGGGAGTAATGATACAAAATGAAAGTACAACTTGGGAAAGAATGAAAAGCGGTAGCGGTAGTATTACGAAGTTTAAAAATATATGTAGAAATAATATACTTGACAATAGTAGCACAGAGGTAGGAGGGGCATATGTGGAGTTAAAATATTGTAAGATACTTGCATTATCTGGAAAATGGTGAAATAACAAACTTAAAGTAGATTGTAATATATCAAAGAGACATGTGATAATCTGGTAACCACTAAAAGAACAATAAAATAATACAAGTAACAAGCTAATAATAGAAAGGGGAAATATGATAAATAACAAGAAAATACTTGATCATTTCAAAAGAGGACAAGAAAGGAGGAAAAAAGGAACATAAAACACAGGACAAATAGAAAACAACTAGTGAGATTGAAGATTTAAAGTTAAACATAACAATTAGATATAAGCAGACTAAATATTTCAATGAAAGAACAAAGTATCAGACTGAGAAAAATAACTATATGTTGCTTACAAGAGGCATACCTTAAATTTAAGGGCAAGAAGGATCAAAAGTACAAGGATGGAAAAATATAAGCCATGCAAACACTAATAAAAATAATTGTATAGGTACACTAATATCAAACAAAAAAAAGGCAAGAATTATTATTTTAATATTGATCCAATCATTTTAATTTTAGGATTTATAAGGCATTCTAATTCTTCAATCAATTTTGGTAAGTTATATTTTCTAAAACTTTTTGCATTGTATAGAATTTTTCAGATACATTGCACAAATTTAGTTTTTATTCTATCTGTACTATCTATCTCTTTTTTTAAAGATTTTATTTTTATTTATTTTTATTTTTATTATTATTTTTTTAAGATTTTATTTATAAGTAATCTCTGCATCCAATATGGGGCTCACAACTACAATCCTGAGATCAAGAGTCACATGCTTTACCTGTTCCTCTTTTTTTTTCCTTAATGTTTATTTTTGAGAGAGATAGTGCAAGACACAGCACGAGCCAGGGAGGGGCATAGAGAGAGGGAGACACAGAATCTGAAACAAGCTCCAGGCTCTGAGCTGTCAGCAAAGAGCCTGATGCAGGCCTCAAACTCACAAACCGGGAGATCATGATTTGAGCCAAAGTCAAATGCTTAACCGACTGAGCCACCCAGGCACCCCCAACCTTTTCCTCTTTTTTAATGTTATTTCTTTGTGCCTTCTGCATTTTTTGATTGCTCTTATGAGACTTGTCTCTTTTATTAGTCTCTTCAATCAAGAACTTATCTAAAAACTCTTTCTTATTGTAAATTTGTTTTCTACTTCATTGATTTCTTCTCTTTCCTGTATTACCTTTTGTCTTCCATGTTCTTTGGGTTTATTATTCTCCTAATGTATATCTTATATCTAGCTTATTAATTTTCAAGCCTTCTTTTCTGACATAGAGATTTGGGGTATAAACCTCTGCATGTATAACTTCTGTTGCATTGCACAAGTTTTGTAATATTTTATTATTTAGTTACAGATATTTTAATGTTTATTTTGATTTCTTTTTTGACTGATGAATAATCTAGAATGTATGTATAAATTTCTAAGTATTTGAGAATTTAAAATTTATCTTAATATTGACAACTTTCAACTTAACTGCAATTTTGAAATTTTTTGACATTTGCTTATGGTCTAGAATATAGTGCATTTGTAGCCAGAGGTTTTTCTTTTAATGCTTATTTATTTTGAGAAAGAGAGAGAGAGCAAGCAGGGGAGGGGCAGAGAGACAGGGAGACAGAGAATCCCAGGCAGACTCTGTGCTGTCAATGCAGAGCTGGACGTGGGGCTTGAACTCACAAACCGTGAGATCATGACCTGAGCCAGAATCAAGAGTTGGAGGCTTAACTGACTGAGCCACCCAGGCACTCCACCAGAGTGTTTTTCTAAGTGTCAAGTTCATTGTACTGCTAAGAACAGTATCCTGATCATATTCTTCCCCTCTACTCTATCTCTTTGTCTGTCTCTGAACTTTCTATTTATGTTATACACTCAAATAACAAAACAAACCAAAAATAACAACCATACTGGATAACTGTAGTTTTTCTGATACATGACCATTTGAAATTAAGTAGTAGTATTTTAAAACAGTTTGAATCTGTATATTTTCAAAGTTTTATATATTTTGTAATAGAAGTATTTATACATAGTTACATATTTAGAGCAATATGTAATATTTGCATAGGAAGTTTGATTTTGATGAATCTGGGTTCAAATCCTTTGCCCTTGGGCAAATTTTTTAGCCCTGGTAAATCTTCTTTTTATATCTGTGGTCCAAGATACTACTAGTTACCTATTTTATAGTGTTGCATGGATGAAATAAATGTAAAGTACTTGGCCCAGAGAGATCATTCAATATATGTTATCTATTACTATTATTACTACCACTCTATAATAGAAGCTTGAGTAATGCTGTTCAGTTAGTGAATGATTATTTTACTTTACAATTTTGCTATTTTACTAAACTTAGCATTTATGAGAAACAGCATATTTGGAGAAAATAACTTGATGAGCATATAAATTATGAAACAAGTTAATTATTTATGGAGATTGTGCCTTTTGCTTTGGAATAAATTCCACAGCCATCCCATGTTTTAAGAAATACATAGTCAGGGAGTGCCTAGGTGACTCAGTCAGTTAAGTGTCCGACTCTTGATTTTGGCGCAGGTCATGATCTCATGGTCATGGGATCAAGCCCCATGTTGGGTTCTGTGCTGACAGCACAGAGCCTATTTGGGATTTTCCCTCTGCCCCCCCTCTCTCTGCCTCTTCCCTGCTTGTACACATGCATGCATGCTCTCTCTCTCAAAATAAACATTAAAAAAAAGAAGTGCAGACTCAGATTTAGTTTTATATGATTAAATACAAACATATAGGTTGTTTTAGTTAAATATTTTTTGAGATGATGTAATATCACACTCACTTTAGAAGGTAAACACTTTCTATTGCTAATTCAAAGAATGTGGTATATCAAAAACTAGTAGTGTTTAATGGTCATTTGAGAAAGAGATTATTTATTTATTTATTTAGAGAAAGAGATAGTTTAGAGCTTATCATTCCATGCACTAACTTAACTTTAATAGCTGATTTCTTTTTCTTTACAGGTTCTGGTTTCAGCGATCCTCTTGCTGGAGCACCATCTAAATTCTTACAGAGACTTTCCAAAATGGCCATATTGGAGTATGATACCATTCGTCAAGAAACTACTAGAAGACCAAAAAAGGGCAAGAAACGAGACCTGCGAGACTGCTGATAAATATCACGTGGTATGATGCTTTCTTCACTGATATGTAGGGTTTATATATTTTTCCCTTCTTTTTCTTTTTTTGATATGTGATATGATGTGCAATGATTTACATAAAAATGGAAATGTAAATAGGAAATAAATGTTTTATGTAATATACAGAATTGTTTGTATTTCATTAACAACTACAAAAAAGAAATTTAAGTTATGGTCTATAGGAACACAGCATAGGAGAAATTACATTCCACGAACTTCATGCACATTGATTGTGTCCTTTGATTTAATTTGATACATGTATTTTGAGTGCCTATCTGCACAGTAAATGACTTTGCAGGGAATTTCAGAAAGATTCAAGACAGAGTGAATCATTATTGGGGTTAGAAGATGCCCAATACAAACCCCTCCTTTTCCCTACTGGAGTTTAAAAACAGTTGTGAGATAAGTATTCAAGCAGATGAAAATATTGGCTTTATTTGCCAGTAAAACCTGGAAGGAAAATCCTGTCTTAGATGTGTGGCAACAGAGGGCCTCCTAATCCTGAACTTCAGAATTAGACAAAGGTACATGCTCGGGCATTGCTGACAAGCTCACCCTCCACATCAGAGATGGAGACTTGCTCCCTCTCGTTGGGGAGGAGGAGGGAAGGTGTAGGTCAAGAGGAGAACCCCTCCTTCAGAAAGCCTTGGGGAGTGGGGGACAAGCGTCATCAATACACCTCCCTGAGAAACGGCGAGAAGTCAAGGATACGAATGACTAATCCAGTGAAGAGCGGGATACAGGCCATAGGAGAACCACAGAGTGTTACCGAGGCTCAAAAATGGGGCAGTAACATCCAGCTGGGTGGTCAGAAAAAGCTTCATGGAAGATACAGTGTTTGAAATGGACCTTAAAGACAGGAAAGAGGTAGGGAGATCTTCTACAAAGATTGAATAACATAAGCAAAGACAGTTGTGCGTTTGGGAATGATGCATTTGCTGGAGCACTAGGTAGTATAAGGCAAGTGTCATAAATTCATGTGCTTACAAGCACTGAGCCAGTACCAGATTGAGTGATACAGAACCAATCAGATGAAGGCTCTGGTGAGCTGGGGCATGTTTCTCCGTGCTATTGCATTTAAAAGGGCACTCATTGGCCAGCTTTGTGTCATATGGCAACGTAGCCCCAAAGTTGCAAGAATGTGTAAATGTTAGCAATTAATTGAAATAAGCAACTAACATTCACAATTTATAAACCATGTGTGGGTAAAAGAAAATTTCACGTGCAAACTAGATCTGCCTTTGTGGGGCCATTCATTTATGCAACCTCGGGGTCAAAAGAATCGAGGGCGATAGGGTTCAAAAGATAACTGGATGATACCTGGCAGGGAATCTTAGATGCCAAGCATGAGTTTATATTTCCTCTGTTTCACAATGGGCGATTTTAAGAATGAAGGTAAATTACTGCTTTTGTGATTTAGGAAGATGCATCCAGGTATAATGTGTAGGCCAGATTGTAATGGGAAGGGGCTGGAGGTAGGGAAAGTATTTAGGAGATTGTTACAAAAATCGAGGTAAGACTCTCTCAGTAGAAAGGTAGAAATGGGAATGGGAAGGAGAGACAAGATAATTAAGACGTCACGGTGAAGGACTTATGATTAACTGATTAGACATAGGGTAACAGTAGAGGAAGACTCCAAACCATCTCATTTCTAATTTTAGACATAAGATTCTCAGAAGGAGGTCCCAATTTGGGGGGAATAAGATGATGAATGCAGCTTCGGGTATATTCAGTGTAGGGTGCCATCAGGACAGAGATGCCAAACAGGTAGTTGGAAGCAGGTATGTAGTTCTGGAAAAAGATACTGACTAGAATTAGAACTTGGAGAAACATTTGCATAGCGTAGGCTGTTTTCTCCAATAAAAAGAAGTAGAGTGAGAAGAGAGCCCAAATTCATAAGGGATGGGAGGAAATAGGAAGAAAGCACAAACAGAAGAATAAAAGAAACCACCACAGATGTGGGAGAATGAACGTATTGCATATCCTTGACTGTTTTGTATTAATGTATAAAATACATTATGAATATGTATGTGTTTGTATGCATTATCCCAATGCATTCATTCCTAGGGGGATAACCAAGGAAACTTAAGTGGGTATGTTTGTGCTTACATCTGAATCTCAATTGAGAATGATTAAGATATTACCAATACCTTTTCTATCTTCTGATCACCTACTCCAAGCATGGCCAGTGATGTGAGAAATGGGAAACAGGAGAAAAGCTTCTCTCAAATGAAAATTTGATGAACTCTTATTTGGATGAGCACTTCTAAACATCTTTGATTATCAAATGGATTTCATTTATTGACCTCCTAGTATGTACTCTAAACATTTAATATTACTTTGCAAACCTTATGAAAACCCTAAAAAGTAAGTGATGTTTTTTCTGTTTTATAAATGAAAGAAATAAAGGGTTTTTGTTTTACACTGAGTCTCTAGTTTGAAAACAGGAGAATTAGGATTCTAACCTGGTAGGATTCAATGCCTATATACATAAACTTAATGGAATAATAAGTTTGTTTGTTTGTTTGTTTGTTTATTTATTTATTTATTTTGAGAGAGAGAGCGAGCAAGCAAGTGGGGAGGGGCAGGGAGAGAGGAAGACACAGAATCTGAAGCAGGCTCCAGGCTCTAAGTTGTCAGCACAGAGCTTGACATGGGGCTCAGACTCATAAACCATGAGATCGTGACCTGAGCTAAAGTTGGATGCCCAACTGACCAAGCCACCCAGGCACCCCTAGAATAATAATTTTTTAAAAACTTAAATTTAGTTGATACATCATGGTTTAGTTACTTAAAATTTAGAGGGAGACAGTCTTTCCACAGGGAAAAATTATCTCTTGATATTGAGTTGACTTCCTAAGTTATGACACGTACACATCCTGTAGCATTTATATTAGTAGAGTGTAAAGTCTCTTGTCCCCATCTCCCCCATGAAAGAGTTCAATGCAGGCCAATGCAAGAAAGGAGTGGAATGTTTATGTCTTTTTAATAAACAAAGATATGAGATATACTGACAATAATTAATCACCTTTCAAGTCTTGGATGGAATTTAATTTGACTTACATTTTTCATTAAATCTTTAAAATGAAGAAAAGCCCCACAGGCTCTACTTCCTTACACTGTGTGTACTCTTTTTGTTCCAGTGAACAGGATGTATTTAGTACACAGAAGGTTCAAACAACCCCCAAGTGAGATAAATCCAAGATTTTAGAGATAAGTATGAGATGCAAACTTCTGATATTGTAGCTTACCATCGATGTTAAATTTATGTTTGAGATTGAAAACAATCTTGCCAGAAATGGTCTTTTTGCATTTGTGATTTGGAAATTCTTCCAGTGTAAGCAATATCAGTCATAATCTTGGGAAACTGTAACTTATGGTAAATATTTAGGATGGGAAGATGGAGTTTTGATTTTAGGATGAGAAAGCAGTTCTTTAGAAAGAATAATTACTTCAGTGAAAGACTGAATGATAGTTAGTCAATGATAGTTTCAAGGAAATTTCCTAAGAAGATAAGACTCACTGCCTTTTCTCTAATTCTATGTTCATTAAGTAGCCCTCTCGTGTGTAGTTTAGAGTCCTGAGTAAATATAGTCACCAAAAAGTAGGTGCCTTGTATGGATGACATATCTTAGATCTAGGAATGGGTATGTTAATTGCAATTCTGATTCACTGTCTCTGTGAATTTGGTTGTTGTGAGCTGGTGCACAGATTCTGATCATCCTGATCAAATTAACGAATTGAGGGGTTTTGTTTTTGTTTTGTTTTGTTTGTTTGAAAGCAAGAGAGAGTGCATAAGCGGGGAGGTGTGCAGGGTTGGGGGGGGGGGGTTGCGGACAGAGGGTCCAAACCAGGCTCTGTGCAGACAGCAGAGAGCCCAATGCAGGGCTCAAACACATGAATTGTGAGATCACGACCTGAGCCAAAGGCAGGTGCTTAACCGACTGAGACACTCAGGCACCCCCAGGGTTTTTTTTTTTTTTAATTAGAAAAATAACGTTAGTATTTTTGGAAGAATAATTTACATTTCCAGAAATTTCAACAGTGCAGAAGGAGAATATTCAAATAACACCTCAAATCTCACCAATCATAAATAACATTAGGTGAAAAACTTTTATTGTAATGCGATCATTCTATGCATGCTATGTAAAAGTCAGTCAACTTAATTTTACTCAGATATAAGAAAAATAAATTTAAATGCAACAGAAAACATTGCTAAAATCCAAATGTTATTCGTTTTAAAAAATTTTATTAATCTGTATTTAGATCCATCTTTGTAGATTTATCTCTTAATCTAGATCTAGACCTTCTTTCCTAAAAGAGATATTCTTTCCTGAAGATTCCTCTGCAAGAAACTTCTGGTTCTGATCTATGGCATTTGTCAACTTAGAAGAACCTACGTGAAGTCTTCTAAAGAAGAATTAACAAAAGGAGCTTCCAAATACAATCTTTGTTGCAGGGGAAACTTGAGCTTAGGTCGTAAACAGAGACCTTGGGACTTGAATGGCATTCTCCATTAGCACTGGCCTCTGCTTCACTTGGTCATTCACACAGTGGTTACTCCCTGGTCTTCTAAGGAGCAGTAAGTCACCACACCAAAAGATAACCCTTTCTCAGAGCCAGTGAGTCCTTATAACAATAAAGTGAACACAATGTTAAGAGAGAGAGAGAGATTCTTCCTCACGCCTTTTTAAACTTCAAATCTGTATTTCCTAGACAGCTTGTTAAAATACAGATAGGTCTGCATTTATTTCTATAGGTCTAGGGTAGGTGTTGACACTGGGCATTTCTACCAAGCTCCAGGCTCATTACTGCTGAACCAGGGTCCACACTTTGAGGATCCTGACCTTTCACTTAGAGTCACCTGGTGAATTTTTGCAAAATACCCTTCTCCAGGCTCTACTCAAAGAAATTCTGATCCAGCTGAGTTGGGGTGGCCTCTGAACATGGGACATTTTTAAAATTTCCCCAGAGATCTTAATGTGAAGCTAGGTCTGGGAGCTACTGTTTTAAGGTTGACAGATTATGAAAAATAACAATATTTTCTCCCCTTCAGAGCTTTATGGGTATTATTCTATTGTGTCTTGGTATTAATTGTTGCTGTGGGGAAATCTGATTCCTCACAATTTTTTATCCCTGTGGATCATTTGCAATTTATGCCTGGATACCTGAAGATTTTCTCGATTCTTAAAACTGAATCAGAATATGATTCACTGTGCGGTGTCCTAGATCAAGGTTTCCTGGAACATGGTATGATCTTTAAGGGTGACTGATTCAATTCTTTCTGCATTTTTTGGAAAATTTCTTTTATTCTACTTTAATTCTTACTCTTTCTATTCCATATTTTTTATATTCTCTACTTTAGGAATACTAAATATCCTTGAGATCATCTTCAGCTGTTCTAAATTTCTGGAGAGTTGGAGAGTAAGATTTGTCAATATTTTTCTGTTTTCCTTCTGATTGCTTTAATCCATGAGTTTTTTCCTCTCCGAACTACATTGGCTATTGATGATTTTAGCAATTTCTTCTAGGTCAGCAATTCTATTTCTAGTGGTATTGCTTTTCTTCCTCATTGTTTCTAGTCGATTCATTCTATAATGATATTGTTTGTGTCTCTAATTTGTTTTCTTAGGTCCACAATCACTCCTTATCTAATTCCATGTTCAGGGATCAACAAACTTTTTTTGGTAAAAAACTAGATAGTGAATACTATGGCTTTGCAGGCCATGCAGTTTCTATTGCAATTACCTAACTCCGACAGTATAGTGTGAAAGTAGCTATAGACAGTCTGTAGAAAAATGGGTATCACTGCATTCCAATAAAGCTTTATTTATGCAAACAGGTCACCAGCTGGTTCATTCTCAGTAGCAGTACTATGTGTAGTACGTATTGTTCTTTGTTACGTTGTTCCTTCTTTCCTCAAGACCAGCTCTGAATTTGTCAACTCTGGGGATAGCTCCCCAGGTTTCCTCGGAGGTGTGTTTCCTCCATATTCTCAAAGTACTTTGAGGTCATCACCAGATTGACTTAATTAATAACTATTTTTAAATATATTCACTATGTAGAGGGCATCGTACTAAATGCTTTTCATTCACTATCTAATTGAATCATCCCAACAACCCAATTTACACGCCCTAGTCAACTCATTTTCTATCCATTCCCCAGAATGACTATCTACACCCTTCTTTTGTCCTCAAATCACTCATGCCTTTTCCCAACTTCTCACTTTAGCTTCTGACTTTTCTCCTTATTTCATCGAGAAAATGGAAGCAATGGAAGGTCAGTCTCTTGTCTATGAGCCTGCTTTCCGCTGTCCTCCTACACTTCATCTCCACGCTCCTAAGAGTAGCATCCTCACTTGTGCACTAGATACATCTCTATCTCCTCTCACTCCAGCAGCTGTATCCCCAAATCATCAAAATTTCTCCTCTTGATCATTTCAATGGTAAAAATACTTGTTCCAAAATCTCCTGTTCCTCTTATGATCTGCCACTGCATTGCTTTGTTTCCCTTTACAGCAAAACTATCTCTACATCATGCACTCCATCTCCGCATCATTGACCCCATTTCCCTCTTGAGCCTACTCCACAGTTTGGTTGTTGCCCCCAGTGTTCCACTAAAACAGCTCTTGTCAAGCTTTCTGGTAACATCTGTGTATCCATAGCCAATGAAAATTCTCAGTGTTTATGTTATTTAACCGATCAAGCAGCATCTAACACAGTTGATCTCTCCCTCCCCCCTGAGGAGGCTGCCAGAGCACCATTCTCTTTGAATCTTCCTCCTACCTTTCCAGCCACTTCTTAGTCTCCTTAATAAAGTCATACAGCTAGTAAAGTGGCATATCTGGGATTTGAACCCTCAGAGGCAGAAACTACTTCTTATCAATTTCTGTGTCCCTAGTACCTGGCACTGTGTTCAGCACATAGTATGAACTGAGAAACATTTTTATTATTTTATAAGAACATCTGAGCCAGAGGTCAGTTGATGATGAGATGGTTCAATCCAGAGACACTGGACTCTCTAGTCACAGAGGGAGAGAGAACCAAATAGTGGGATTTCTGATGGGTGGGGGACAAGTGGGAGATCCAGACAGGTGAGTGGCAAACTGTGGTTAGGGCTCGACAGAAGGAAGTTTGGTCTAGTGTGGCAAGCACTGTCTTCAAAGGCTGGCAGCATGGAGTTGAGAAACTACTTCTTGGACATTAGTCAGGAACCCATTGTCTCAGGACAGGTTCTTGGGGAAAAAAAAACTACAATTGGGTGCGTGCCCAAGAAGTTTACTGGGGAGTGCTGTCAGGAACAGCACTGATGAGGGAGAATAGGCAGAATGAAGGGCAGAGGAGTTGAACAGCAATGCAATGTCAATGAAATCTTCAGCCAATCCCACATGGAGAGATAGAGCTGGAAAGGCCCTTCGAGGTTTTCTAACCCTGAAGCAAGGAGATTTCACTTTATATACCTCACCCTTCACCCCACTGATCAGTGGACCACTGGATATGAACCGTGTTTGTATGGGGAAGGGTGTGACCCTGGGCAAGGTGGCTTGCTTCTGCTGAGGGAAATTCCTGAAGAAGGACACAACCATGAGAACCATCAGCCATGACCGCCTCCCCCAAGAGGGGAATGAGTGCTGCAGTCCTGAAAGAGAGATCTAGTACACCCAAAGTATCAGGTAAGGAATGAAAATGAGCACCTAAGGAGAAGGGAGAAGATGGTTTGACCAGGAACTGGTAAAGCTCTTGCTAGGAAGCCGTTCAAATAAAGAGACTTCATGGTCAGTGTCAAGGAAGCAGACAAGGTCATGAAGAACCTAGAGACAACCAACGGTGGAAGGCTATTACCACCCTTAGGGCTGAAGGGTGGAGGGAGGAAAGGAGTATCACCTGAGCCCAGTGGGATCTGACTTGAAGAACAACTGTCTGGCAGGAACCATAGTCATGATGGATGCCGGAAGGTGCACCAAGGGAGCAGGTAAGTCCATGACCTCTTTTTACTGCCATTCTCTACCTCCTGCAGTGCCTCCCATTGGCCAAACCAGCTGAAAGTCACTTGGCAATGGAGCCTGAGTGAGGTGTTCCACATGAGTCAACTTCATGGTACTGAGCAGGTTAAGCAGAGTGGATTTGGGTAAGCAAATGGAGAACAACTAGCAAAGACCACAAATTAAAAACAGTCCCAAGATCACAACCAGGGACAAAGGTTGAGATGTTGCTCCACCCCATCTTCCAGACTTCTCTATTAACCAAGACTGAGGCTGACCTAGAGTCTGGGGTGGACATGAGTTTTGTCTGGGTTTTCTGATGTGACTATTGGACCTAAAAGCACGGGAGTGGGGTTGAACAAAGGATGGTAGAAGGATAGAGGGACTGAGGGGAAAGGAGATGTGGAGGGAAATGTAAAGCCCGAGAAAGCAAAAAATCAGAATGCATAAAAAAACAAGATTTATCTGTATGCTGCCTACAAGAGACTCATTTTAGACCTAAAGACACCACCAGATTAAAAGTGAGGGGGCGGAGAAACATTTATCGTATGAATGGACATCAAAGAAAACCAGACTAACAATAATATCAGACAAACTAAATTCAAACCAAAGACTGTAACAAGAGATGAAGAAGGGCACTGTATCATGATAAAGGGGACAATCCTACAAGAAGATCTAACAATTGTAAATATTTATGCCCCCAACATGAAAGAACCAAAATATATAAAACAATAACAAACATAAAGAAACTCAGTGATAATAATATGATAATACTATGGGACTTTAACATCCCACTTACATCAATGGATGGATCATCTAAGCAGAAAATCAACAAGGAAACAATGGCCTTGAATGACACACTGGACCGGATGGACTTAACAGATATATTCAGAACATTCCATCCTAAAGAAGTAGAATACATTTTTTTTCAAGGGCACAGGGGACATTCTCCACAATAGATCACATACATAAATCAGACCTCAATAGTACAAACAGTGCAAACAGGTACTTAACAAGTACAAAACAATTGACATGATACCATGATCTTCCCAAGAGCCCAAATCCACTGACTGGTGAATGGATAAAGAAGATGTGGTATATATATAATGGAATATTACTGAGCCACAAAAAAAGAATGAAATCTTGTCATTTGCAATGACATGGATGGAGGTAGAGAGTATTATGCTAAGTGAAATAAGTCAGAGAAAGACAAATACTATGATTTCACTCATATACGGAATTTAAGAAACAAAACAGATGAACAGAGGGAAAAAAAGAAAAAAAAATGGGGACAAACCATAAAACAAACTCTTAACTATAGAGAACAAAAGAGGGTTGATGGATGGAGGTGGGTGGGGGAATGGGTTAAATAGATGATGGAGATTAAGGAGGGCACTTGTGATGAGCACTGGGTGTTGTTAAGTGTTGAATCCCTAAATTGTACACCTGAAACTAATATTACACTGTATATTAACTAACTGGGATTTAAATTAAAACTAAACTAAACTAAAATCCAAAAAAAAAAAAAAAAGAGGGGATTGCCAGCTGGAAGTATGGGGAACTGGCTCCTATTTGAATGGGTTTGAGATGTTGGATAAATGGCTGATGTCAGCAGACAGCCTGAGTCAGAAGAAAGCTAAACTAAGACCCACTTTAGAATAAATATTTGTGATTCCTCAAGCAGTTCTTGCCTCTTAATGTATGGCTTTTTCAAAGTGCTTATTGTCTGTACCCTGACTGACACTTGTGTTTAAAGAAGTATAACAATTGCCACCGGTGCCTGGTGATTTCACAAAAGTATTCGGCTAAACACAGAAAGTAGATGGGTGCCCAGTTAGGGGCGCAATTCCTTTCCTGGGAATTCCAGTTGATATCTACACAAAACAGACAATATGGATACATATTAAGAGTGTTTTGCTTGTGCCATGTTTTTATCTGAAACAAAAGAGATACCAGTCTGTAATTTTTCTACAACTCTATAAGCTTGGGTACTATCTGAGACAACGTGCACATGAACAGAGCCCAAAAACCTATCTTCCAAAAACTGGATTTGATAAAATATCTCAGAGACCCCATCCTAAAAATGATGATTTCTGAGGTAGCTGACAGACTTAAAGTCTATATGTGTGGAGTGTTGTTTTGACAACAATGAAGAGAGGAGACCTGTGGCTTATGACAAGTCAATTTCACTTAATGTAAATCTATTTTAGCAGATTAAATATATCCATAAATTGATTTACACATTAGGAGGTTTGGCACACATGCTTGAAACAATGTGTGACAACTATCAGGGCTTGTTTGTATAATCTTTTTGTATGTTTCGTGAAATATACAAAACAGAGCCTTTACCACCTTAATCATTTTTATGTGTACAATTCGGTGGCATTAAGTACATTCTCACTGACAGTCTTAAATTCTTTTATTCAGGACTGACTTCCTTTCTTCCCTCCTCTTTTACTTTTCTCTTCTTGGCTTAACTCCTGCCATCCCAACACATAAGCAAAAAAATTCTGAAGCTTTGTACAAAAGGGGAAAAAGAATGATCCATGTGGCCCCTGTGGCAGGATAGCACAGCACAAATGCAAGTCATGGTGTGTGAAGGCCCTCCTTGTGTTTTGTTTTCCACTGCTAAGGGAAGAGCCCCCCTCTTCTGGGCTGGGGTAAAGTGGCAACCTGGCCAGTAGTGGGGAGGAGGGAAAATACTAACTTCCCAGGACAGAGTTGAAAGGTTTTTTTCTGTTTCTAGGTCAGGTCTTCCTTAACCGTAGGGAAGCCAACCAGACCTTTATATGCATTAGGATCCTTCTGTTGCCCAACTCCAGCTGATAGGCTGTCAAGTTCTATGGTGGCAGAGGAGGAATGAGCTCTTTTGTGTTGTGGAGGACTCTAATCCAAACAGGTGGGAAGGAAGAAAAGAAAGGTCTCTGTGTCCTAAAGATCAGATGCTTGAGCCCCAACATGACATCTGAGAGTCAGCATAGGGTCCAAGACATTTGGGGCTGGTGGACACTTGTGCTGGTGTCTAGAAAGGGTGTTTGGACCAGAAGATCCATCTGTCTCAACTCCACAGCACGTGGAAAAAGTGGAATTCTCATGACTTCAACAATGACAGAAGTTGGCCTTAGACAAGGAGATGCAAACTCTCAGGGAAATATAAGGACTCTGGTATAGCTTATATAGACTGGATCAGGCTAAAGACAAATACAATCCTAGTCATATACTGAGAGGAAAATTCAACACACAGTGGTAAGATGTGGCAAGCTTATGCTTTGGGAATGGGGGCTCCCAAGTGAGGAACAAAAGGTATTCTTGTTAGAATATAATTTGAACCCCGTGAATTCCTGTGAAAGTCATATTAGCTCAAGGAATGTTTTCCTATAATTTGGCAAAATTAGAATTCTACTACTGAATTCTTTAGTAGAAGTTTTAGAAGGCCTTGGATGAATATCTCCATCTATGCATACAGTTTCTGCTTTCAGAGAGATTACTTAGATCAACTAAACAACCACTGAGCCAACCGTGTGTAAGGCATCGCAGCAGACCTTTAAAGGTAAGTAGGGTATAGTTTTTGCCTTCAAGGATTTTCACACTAGTGTGGATGGGTGAACATGTATGATATGGCATAAGTATTGTAAACTAATGTAAATGCACAACACTGAATGTAAGACTTCATTCCTGGTATGGAGTGTATATGAAGCTGATAAGTAAAATGCAGTTGTGAAGAGATCTATAAGAAGAACTACTAATTAATCAATCTACTTCAGTATATATTGATCTCACATATACTAGACAACTGGGTTAAGTCACTGGAAATCCAGAAGAAAATGAGCACAGTTCCTGTCCTTGAAGGTCTGACATGCAGAAATGGGAAATGACAGCCACTGGCAACACAGTGTAAGAAGAGGCATCAGGTCCCCGCATCTCCATGCTTCTTACTCAGGATCGCTTGGACCCTGGAACACCCTGATAACTGAAGTTATTGAAGGAGCAGCAGGCCGGGTCCTGCGGTGCTTGGTTGGACAGGGGAAGGAAAGAGAAGCAAGGGCAGTGCCACAGAGGGCAGAGGGAGGAAGGTGATCCACCAAGAGTCTGGACATTTCCCCTCAGGAGTCTCAGTGATGGCTCTGCCATAGCTACCTTTTAAGACAGAATAAAGCTGTAGTTTTCTTTTTTTTTTTTTTTTAATTTTTTTTTCAACGTTTATTTATTTTTGGGACAGAGAGACACAGAGCATGAACGGGGGAGGGGCAGAGAGAGAGGGAGACACAGAATCGGAAACAGGCTCCAGGCTCTGAGCCATCAGCCCAGAGCCTGACGCGGGGCTCGAACTCCCGGACCGCGAGATCGTGACCTGGCTGAAGTCGGACGCTTAACCGACTGCGCCACCCAGGCGCCCCAAGCTGTAGTTTTCTAAGCTGCCTGACATGTACCAGCCCTTCAAGTGAACCCATGTGCCCCTCCTATTTCTTTGCAAATTTATCACAGTCCAGCTTGTCCATGACCTGGGAAGACCAACATTGAGTGTAGCTATGGCCTGAAGTGATTTCCAGTCCTTCCTGAACTCCAACCCAGGGGTTAAGGAGGTGGCCTTGAAGGCCGGATAAGAACCACACGTGGCCAGCTGGCTGCTAAGTACCACATCAGTTGCTTTCAGAGCAGTTGTGGACAAGGAGTGTTGCGGACCTTCTACAACATGGTGAGTATCCTCACCCAGCAGGATGGAGTTCCGAAGTTCATGTTAGAATGCAGGTTAACCACGTGAGCTCTGATGCCAGGCTGCCTGGGGTCAAATCCCCAATCTGAAATTTGCTAGCTGTTTAACTGCGATCTGGTTTCTTTGCCGCCCCAAGTATCATCTGGAGACTTGAGATGTAAAAACACGAAAGTAATAACAACACCTACTTCTTTGGGGATGTTGGGAGAGTTAAGAAAAATAATGTACTAAAAGTTTTTAACATATGGTGTTTGATTGTGTTATTTTAATCCTTCAGGATCGTTCCCATCTCTGAAGGGTTGAGCAAAACCCTTGGAGTGTTGGGATGATGTGGGAAATAGAAGCTCTGCATGAATAGTACTGTAACCCGAGAAGGACGGATCAGCCACTTCCCTTTTCCATACCCTTGTACTGGAAGGGGTTGAGTGGGATACAGTTACCAATTCCTGGTTTTCTTTTCTATCTTAGCAGAAAGGGTATAATTTTAGTAAGATGAAAGAAGGCTCGCAGGGTCCTGATAACAAAGAACATCACAAGCCCCTGCTGTGTGCCCGTTCTTTCTCTGCATCTTCTTAAGGATTGGATTAAGGAATCTGCAGTGAAGGGATGACCTGGTGCCCTCCTGGAGACCTGGCTTTCCCTCTGGGGGCATGGGATGGGAGAGGAACCCAGCTTGAGTCCTCTTTCCAGAAATGCTGATGCTAATGTGGGGTTGATGGGGCAAGTGTGTTTCGCAAGGCTTTCTGAACATTCTAGAACTATGTCCCAGCAGGGCGGAAGTTCTGATTGCTTAAATTACCTGGTGACAGTTTACAATTTCAACGTAGGGAAAAATCAGTACATTTTTGAAAGACAAAATAAGTAAATGCTCATATGAGAGTTCAAATGTTGATGCATAGCCTCTTAAATAAACTTCTTTCCCCCCTTTACTTTCCAAGTAAAGGACACCAACATCCAATATTTGCTTCAAGAAAATAGCACAGAATCTAGAATTCCTTCCCACATATTCCCCCTGCCAGCCCCATAATGGTTTTCTCCTCCCTCCCAATGATTTTTTTCTTTCTTCACAGCCCTATTGTTCAATGCTCAACACTGGCACAGGAAAGGCATATATGAATCATGAGCTTGAAATAATCAGTCAGTGAGTGAGTTACTATATTATGCCTCCATCTTGAAAATAGCAACTTTCACTGTCTCCTCCCTACCTCCTACCCTCTGGTTGTCAAGGGAGTAGTACCCAAAGTCAGAACACTAAATTGTAAGAGTTGTTAGGTTGCTAAGAGAGAATATGACATCTCCATGGAGACCTGTGAGATGGTGATAGGCCAAAGCAGGTAATATTTAGAGGATGCTCAGATGAGTCATGATCATTGTTGTCTGCCCAGTCTACATCAGGTATTAGCAACAGTTCATTTATTCTTCACAACGGCTCAATGATCCAGGTATTATTATTATTACATCTAATTTTTGGTAAGGCTCAAGTGGTTAGGTAATTTTCTTGAGGTCCCATAGCCACTTAATGGCAGAACTGAGATTTGAACCCATGTCTGTCCTATTCCGAAGCTCATGCTCTCAACCATTATGTTGCCCTCCAGGACATGAGATCCACTGTGAGATTATAGAAAAGACAAGCTGCTCCTCTCCAGCAGCTTATAGCCTAGAATGAGCTGGAACGTGTGTAATTGTATCTTGATGCTGTCCCTGAGCTTATCTTTGCTATTCATTTATCAAAAAGAACAAATGGAGCATCCGATTTTTCTATGTGAGGGAAGAGTCACACTGATAGATTTGCATCCCAGTGTGTGGTGTAGACTTATTTTCCTCAAAATCAGTCGTATGGAGAGGTGACTATTTACTCTGTAGGCACAAGAGCAAGCTTAGTGCAGTGCCACTAGGTGAAGATGAGGCTCAGGGACAGGAGTAGGCGGAATATGAGGGAATGATATGGCAATGGTTGTGAAGTGTTGAAGACAAATCTCAGTATTTTTGTTGAATGAAAAGTACAGTCTCTCCCAGGAGTGGCAATGTTTGGGCCCCTAGTGTGACAGAAGGATGGGTTCCCCAGTTATTGCTGATCTACTTCCCTCCAGGAATGATTTATCACTAGCTGTGCTGTGGAAGGCACTGTGATAGAAATTAGGAAATCAGAGACACTTTTCCCCTTTGGTTCTTCACTGAGGGAAATGCAGACCCACAAGCAACCAATCCTAACATGGAGCTTCAAGTGCAGAAATGGAAGTATGTATAAGGTTCTGTATGAGCACAGAAGTTAGAGGGGCTAATTCTGCTTGTGAGCCTTACAGATTCTTATCATTTGGGGGGAGGATTTGCCAGACAGAGAAGAGAAAAAGTCATTTCAAGTCAAGGAAACAGCGGGTGCCCAGAAGATGGAGGCGTAGGGGAACACTGGGCTCACCTCGTCCTGCTGATCGCTTAGATTCCACCCACATCTGCCTAAATAACCCAGAAAACTGCCAGAAGACTAGCAGAATGGATTCTCTGGAGCCAAGCATAGACAAGAGACCCACAGAAGAGGGCAGGAAGGGTGGAGAGGCAGTGCATGCTACACGGACTGGTGGGAGGGAGCCAGGGTGGTGGAGGGACAGCCTGCCCAGCAAGGCAGAGGCCCCAAGTCTGGCTTGTAAAAGCAGAGGGGCCGGACAGAGTGTGTTCTGACAGCCAATGGGACTTAACATCTGGAATGTTATAAGTCAACAGCTCTGCTTGGAGAGCGGGAGGTCTAGAGGACAATGGGAGGGAGAGTTGTTGAGCCCCGGAGGACAGAGCTCAGCTTGGCAGGGAACAAAGGTGCTGGCCAGCGCCATCTCCCTCTCCCATCCCCCAGCCAAAATTCCAAAATTAACCAGTTCCCATCACCAAACTTGCTTGCACCATGCAAACGCCCAAGGCTGCGCTTCTGTGGATCCATGCCTCCGATGGGTCTGCCTCCCTCCCAGTGCTGCAGGGCCCCTCCCGCAGGGGACCACCCATGGCAAAGTGAGCTAAGCCTGCCCCTCCCACCCCTATGCACCTTACGGATCCACCCTGGCTACTATGCCAGGTCCCATCGAAGCAGCACCACAAGCCTGGCAGTGTGCAAGTAGCCCAGACAGGGGCCACTCACAGTGAGTCCTGCCCCTGGGAGAGGAGAAGATAAGGTACACACCAGTCTGACTGTGGCCCCAGTGGTGGGCTGGGGGCGGACATCAGGCCTGACTGTGGCCCGCCCACCAATACAAGCTACTCCTGACAGCACAGGGGAAGTGTCCTGCAGTTTGGAGCCACCGCAGGGACTACCCAAAATGACAAAATGGAAGAATTCTCCTCAGAAGAAACTCCAGGAAGTAGCGACAGCTAATGAACTGATCAAAAATGATTTAAGCAATATAACTGAACAAGAATTTAGAATAATAGTCATAAAATTAATTGCTGGGCTTGAAAAAAGCATAGAGGACAGCAGAGAATCTATTGCTACAGAGATCAAGGGACTAAGAAATAGTCATGAGGAGCTAAAAAATACTATAAATGAAGTGCAGAATAAAATGGAGGTGGCCATAGCACGATTGAAGAGGCAGAGGCTAGAATAGGTGAATTAGAAGATAAAATTATGGAAAAAGAGGAAGCTGAGAAAAAGAGATAAAAAAATCCAGGAGTTTGAGGGGAGAATTAGAGAACTAAGTGATGCAATCAAATGGAACTATATCCATATAATAGGAGTTCCAGAAGAGGAAGAGAGAGAGAAAGGGGCTGAAGGTGTACTTGAACAAATCATAGCTAAGAATTTCCCTGATCTGGGGAAGGAAAAAGGCATTGAAATCCAAGAGGCACAGAGAACTCCCTTCACACGTAACTTGAATAGATCTTCTGCACAACATATCATAGTGAAACTGGCAAAATACAAGGATAAAGAGAAAATTCTGAAAGCAGCTTGGGATAAACAGGCTCTAACCTACAAAGGGAGACCCATAAGACTAGTGGCAGACCTATCTACTGAAACTTGGCAGGCCAGAAAGGAATGGCAGGAAATCTTCAATGTGATGAACAGAAAAAATATGCTGAGAATCCTTTATCCAGAAGGTCTGTCATTCAGAATAAGAGAGATAAAGGTCTTCCCAAACAAACAAAAACTGAAGGAATTCATCACCACTAAATAAGCCCTACAAGAGATAAGGGGGATTCTGTGAGTGAAATGTTACAAGGACCACAAAGTACCAGAGACATCCCTACAAGCATGAAACCTACAGACATCACAATGACTCTAAACCCATATCTTTCTATAATAACGCTGAACGTAAATGGACTAAATGCTCCAACCAAAACACAGAGGGTATCAGAATGGATAAAAAAACAAGACCCATCTATTTGCTGTCTACAAGAGACTCATTTTAGGCCTGAGGACACCTTCAGATTGAAAGTGAGGGGATGGAGAACTATCTATCATGCTACTGGAAGTCAAAAGAAAGCTGGAGTAGCCATACTTGTATCAGACAAACTAGACTTTAAATTAAAGGCTGTAACAAGAGATGAAGAAGGGCATTATATAATAATTACAGGGTCTATCCATCAGGAAGAGCTAACAATTATAAATGTCTATGCACTGAATACGGGAGCCCCAAATATATAAAACAATTAGTCACAAACATAAGCAACCTTATTGATAAGAATGTGGTAATTGCAGGGGACTTTAGTACCCCACTTACAACAATGGATAGATCATCTAGACACAGGATCAATAAAGAAACAAGGGCCCTGAATGATACATTGGATCAGATGGACTTGACAGATATATTTAGAACTCTGCATCCAAAAGCAACAGAATATACTTTCTTCTCCAGTGCGCATGGAACATTCTCCAAGATAGATCACATACTGGGTCACAAAACAGCCCTTCATAATTATACAAGAATTGAGATCATACCATGCACACTTTCAGACCACAAGGCTATGAAACTTGAAATCAACCACAGGAAAAAGTCTGGAAACCTCCAAAAGCATGGAGGTTAAAGAACACCCTACTAAAGAATGAGGGGGTCAACCAGACAATTAGAGAAGAAATTTAAAAAAATGTGGAAACAAATGAAAATGAAAAGACAACAATCCAAGTGCTTTGGGATGCAGCGAAGGCAGTCCTGAGAGGAAAATACATTGCAATCCAGGCCTATCTCAAGAAACAAGAAAAATCCCAAATACAAAATCTAACAGCACACCTAAAGGAAATAGAAGCAGAACAGCAAAGACACCCCAAACCCAGCAGAAGAAGAGAAATAATAAATATCAGAGCAGAAATAAATAATATAGAATCTAAAAAAACTGTAGAGCAGATCAATGAAACCAAGAGTTGGTTTTTTTAAAAAATAAACAAAATTGATAAACCTCTAGCCAGGCTTCTCAAAAAGAAACGGGAGATGACCCAAATAGATAAAATCATGAATGAAAACGGAATTATTACAACCAGCCCTCAGAAATACAAGCAATTATCAGGGAATACTATGAAAAATTATATGCCAACCAACTGGACAACCTGGTAGAAATGGACAAATTCCTAAGCATCCACCCACTTCCAAAACTCAAAAAAGGATTAGAAATAGAAAACTTGAACAGACCCATAACCAGAAAAGAAATTGAATCAATTATCAAAAATCTCCCAACAAATAAGAGTCCAGGACCAGATGGCTTCCCTGGGGAATTCTACCAGACATTTAAAGCAGAGATAATATCTATCCTTCTCAAGCTGTTCCAAAAAATAGAAAGAAGGAAAATTTCCAGACTCATTCTATGAAGCCAGCATTACTTTAATTCCTAAAACAGAGAGATACCCAGCAAAAAACGAGAACTACAGGCCAATATCCCTGATGAATATGGATGCAAAAATTCTCAATAAGATACTAGAAAATCAAATTCAACAGCATATAAAAAGAGTTATTCACCATGATCAACTGGGATTCATTTCTGGGCTGCAGGGCTGGTCCAACATTCACAAATCAATAATGTGATATATCACATTAATAAAAGAAAAGAAAAAAACCATATGATCCTGTCAATCGATGTAGAAAAAGCATTTGACAAAATTCAGCATCATTTCTTAATAAAAACCCTTGAGAAAGTCAGGATAGAAGGGACATACTTAAACATCATAAAAGCCACTTATGAAAAGCCCACAGCTAATATCATCCTCAATGGGGAAAAACTGAGAGCTTTCTGCCTGAGATCAGGAACATGACAGGGATGTCCACTCTCACTGCTCTTGTTTAACATAGTGTTGGAAGTTCTAGCATCAGCAATCAGACAACAAAAGGAATCAAGGCATCAAAATTGGCAAAGATGAAGTCAAGCTTTCACTTTTTGCAGATGACATGATATTATGCATGGAAAACCTGGTAGACTCCACCAAAAGTCTGCTAGAACTGATACATGAATTCAGCAAAGTTGCAGGATACAAAATCATTGTACATAAATCACTTGCATTCTTAACACACTAATAATGAAACAACAGAAAGACAAATAAAGAAACTGATCCCATTCACAATTGCACCAAAAATCATATAATACCTAGGAATAAACCTAACCAAAGATGTAAAAGATCTGTATGCTGAAAACTTTAGAAAGCTTATGAAGGAAATTGAAGAAGATACAAAGAAATGGAAAAACATTCCGTGCTCATGGATTGGAAGAATAAATATTGTTAAAAAGTCAATATTACCCAAAGCTCTCTACACATTCAATGCAATCCCAATCAAATTGCACCAGCATTCTTCTTGAAGCTAGAACAAGCAATCCTAAAATTTGTATGGAACCACAAAAGACCCCGAATAGCCAAAGTAATATTGAAGAAGACCAAAGCGGGAGGCATCACAATCCCAGACTTTAGCCTCTACTACAAAGCTGTAATCATTAAGACAGCATGGTTTTGACACAAAAACAGACACATAGACCAATGGAATAGAATAGAGACTCCAGAATTGGACCCACAAAAGTATGGCCAACTAATCTTTGACAAAGCAGGAAAGAATATCCTATGGAAAAAAAGACAGTCTCTTTAACAAATGGTGCTGGGAGAACTGGACAGCAACATGCAGAAGGATGAAACTAGACCACTTTCTTACACCATTCACAAAAATAAACTCAAAATGGATAAAGGACCTGAATGTGGGACAGGAAACCATCAAAAACCTAGAGGAGAAAGCAGGAAAAGACCTCTCTGACCTCAGCCGTAGCAATCTCTTACTCGACACATCCCCAAAGGCAAGGGAATTAAAAGCAAAAGTGAATTAC